>NC_029780.3:66210945-66211227 GCF_000817695.3 Arachis duranensis | reverse complement strand
GTTTGAAGCACGTCACAGTCATTCATTACCGGAATCCTACTCGGAATACCACAGACAAGGTTAGACTTTCCGGATTCCCAGCATCCTACTCGGAATACCACAGACAAGGTGAGACTTTCCAGATCCTCATAAATGCCGCCATCCATCTAGCTTATACCACGAAGATTCTGTTGGGGAATCTAAGAGATACGCGTTCAAGCTCTGTTGCATGTAGAACGGAAGTGGTTGTCAATCACGTGCGTTCATGAGTGAGAATGATAATGAGGGTTACTTATCATCACA
>NC_029780.3:66196543-66202522 GCF_000817695.3 Arachis duranensis | reverse complement strand
ATGACGTTTTTCTGGCGTTTAACTCCAGACAGCAGCATGAACTTGGCGTTTAACGCCAAGTTACGTCGTCAATCTTCGAATAAAGTATGGACTATTATATATTGCTGGAAAGCCCTGGATGTCTACTTTCCAACGCCGTTGAGAGCGCGCCAATTGGAGTTCTGTAGCTCCAGAAAATCCATTTCGAGTGCAGGGAGGTCAGATTCCAACAGCATCAGCAGTCCTTTTGTCAGCCTTTTTCAGAGTTTTGCTCAAGTCCCTCAATTTCAGCCAGAATTTACCTGAAATCACAGAAAAACACACAAACTCATAGTAAAGTCCAGAAATGTGAATTTAACATAAAAACTAATGAAAACATCCCTGAAAGTAGCTCAAACTTACTAAAAACTATATAAAAACAATGCCAAAAAGCGTATAAATTATCCGCTCATCACCTGCTGACCGGTCACGCGTACATGTCATCTACGCGTGCGTGTAGCTACCAGATTCTACGCGTACACGTCGCTACCAGATTCTGGAATCCTTGATTTCTTGTGTTTCTTCCACTTTTGCATGCTTCTTTTCCATCCTCTAAGCCATTCCTGCCCTATAAACCCTAAAAACACTTAACAAACATATCACACCATCGAATGGTAATAAGAGAGGATTAAAATTAGCAAATTTAAGGCTAAAGAAGCATGTTTTCAATCATAGCACAAAATTAGGAAGGAAACTTAAAAACATGCAATTTATATGGATAAGTGTGAGAATAGTTGATAAAATCTACTCAATTCAATACAAAATAAACCGTAAAATAGTGGTTATCACTCTTCTATATGATTGTAATCTTTAGTTTGTTTAATTCTATATATCCATTGTTTAATATATATTTATGCATTTATGTGATTGAGGCCATCACTTCTTTATAACTCACTTAACCCAAATAGCCTACCATTTCATTTACCTTTGTTTGCCACTTTGAGCCTTTATAATCCCCTTTTGTCTTTATATTGTCACATCACTAACCTTAAGTGGAAAACAATCAATCTTCCTATTTGAATCTTTGTTTATCTTAGGATAGTGAGTGTGTGTGTCAACTAAGTGTGGGAAAGATTTGGGAACTTCGGTTGATGAAAATGTGTTTTATGCCTATTAAGAAATATTAAGAATTTTGGGTACATGCTCATGTAATATTATAGAAATCATATGCATTGATGTGTTGGTATATGTATTATGTTCTTGAAAAAAAAGAAAAAGAAATAATAAAAAGGGGACAAAATTACCCCAATGTGAAATTCAATAATAATCAATGCATATGTGATGGAATTGAATTTAATGCATGAGTTATTTATATGTAAAAGTGAGATTATGGGTAGCTAAGCTTGATATTAGAATTGTATAGGTTATGTATGTGCTAGGTGATAACTTAGCCTAATCAAAGATTCAAATGCAAGCTCACTTAGCCATATATATATCCTTACTTTTACCCTCAGCCCCATTATAACCTTAAAGAGACCTCATAATTTTTGCATATGTACATTAAATTTTTGTTGATTGGTTAGATGAAGAACAAACTTTAGAAAGCATGATTAGAGAATAATTGAGTGGATTGACCCTAAACACTTGAGCGACTAGAGTGCATATACACATCCGGTGAGGGTTCAATTACTCAATTCTACATTTCCACATATGATAATTGTTATCTTACAAGTTTTTGTTAAATTCTTTTATATGACTCAATTCAATTGTGAATCTGATTTGGATATGATTGTCATAGTCCTTGATTATATAGAGATGCTTTCTTGAAAATTGATTTACTTGGACTAAGTAAATGCATATAGGTAGATAGTATAAGGTAGAATAGTTATATACATATAGACAGATTGCATATAGATAGTTACATTGAATAATTGTTGATTTCCCTTCTTGTATTTCTTTGGTATAGCATGAGAACATGCTATTGTTTAAGTGTAGGGATGTGATGAATCCACATTTCATGGTATTTATTTGTTCTAATTGGGTGGATTTCATTGACTTTTCTTGCATTTATCCATTGAAATAGCATAGTTTCATGATTTCTTCCTAAATTGTGCTTGAAAGTGAAAACATGTTTTTCAAGCCTTACAATTGCTAAATTTTATTCACTTTAATTCCATTTGATACCTTGATGTATTTGTTGAGTGGTTTCAGGTTTCCAAGGCAAGTATGGATAGAAGAAATGAGGAAAAAGCATGCAAAACAGGAGAAATCACGAAAAAAATAGAGTTTGGAAGTTTTCAGCATCCATGCATACACATAGTGATGTGTGCGTGAGCACAGTGATGCATGCGTTTCGAAGCCCAATCCAACTCGTTTCTGAAGCTATTTCAAGCCAAATTGAAGAGGGTTGATGGGGGAGAAATGAGGTTTAAGTTTTAACATGTTTTAGCTTAGTTATTCTAGAGAGAGAAGCTCCCTCTTCTCTCTAGAATTTAGGGTTTCAAGCTTAATTTCTCTTTAATTTTAGTATTTGGTTCTTATTTTAGTATAGTTTCATTTATGTTTTCAGGCTCTCTTATCTTTATCTTCTTAGTTTCTTTTGTTATTTTCTCAATTTTGCCACTTTTAGTTTATGAACACTTGTCAATTTTTGTTTTATTAATGCAATTTTGATGTTTTATATTTCTTTAATGCTTGTTTGAGTTGTTATTTTGTATTTTCATGCAATTGGTAGGATAGAATTTATTTTTATAGCAATTTGCCATGTTTTTCCTTTTCATGCATGTTAAGTGTTTGATAAAATGTCTCTTTTAGTTTTTGTATAGCGTTTCACACTCTTGGTTAGGAATTGGGTAATTAGGTAAACTTGAGTTATGGATGTCCATTCTAGATTGTGTTAGCATTGTTAATTGGTTTGGTTTCTATTGATGCTAGTCTTTCACTAAGTTAATTAGTGAGTTGACTAGGACTTATGGATTGAGATCAGTTATACCCTTTTGATTTATCCTCAATGTTAGGATAGAATAATTGGGATTATTTCTTCACAAACCATGTTTGTGGTCCATGACTAGGATAGGAATCCTCAATCCCCCAACCCTTGCCAAGAGTCCTTTTTGCCACTTGACTTTCCTTTTTGATTTACTTGCTTTGAGTTTTAATTCCATTGTATGCTTACTTACTTTCTTGCCTTTTAATTTTTTTGTCTGTTGCTATTACAACCCCCAATCCCTTATAGCCAATAATTGAGTACTCTATTGCAATTCCTAGGGAGATGACCCAGGACTTAAAACTCCCGGTTATTTGATTTGAATTGTAACAACTCTTGATTTAAACTTTGATTAAGAGTCAATCGTTGGTTTGGAACTATACTTACAACACCAAATCTATTTTGAGAAATTTGGAACCTACTTTGGCTTTTCATCAATGCTCAAGGTACAAGATCCTGTTCACAGCATGAGGTAAGACTGGACTTCTAGTAAACACCACTTTTATCCCAGGTGAGAAGTCTATAGTGGAAATCTTCTTGCTCCTCCAGCCCTAAGGTACCTTCTTCTTGAGTTTTCCTTCCTCCTTGGTGGATGGTGAATGCCAATTTCCCAAATAGGTTCCAAAAGTTTAGAATACTAATTAAAAAATTTAAATATAATATTTGGACTCAGTAGATTTTTTTGAGTTTAAAATGTAACTTTTTGCGAAAAATTGTGTAAAAACACATACCAGTAAATTAGCCGGCAGTACCGGCTTAAATCTGTTCAGTACTTTGTGCGAGAAGTAAAAACTATAGAAAAACTTAGAAAAATAATTAAAGTTGAAAATCGGGTGCTGATTTTAAAGGTTTAACCCAAAATTGTGTCAAACGGGCTTAAAACGCTAACGGGTTGGACCGGACCCAAGTTAGACCCAAGCCCAACAAATATATACCATTAAGTGAGGTCATTTCAGCCTCGTAGCCCTCAAAAACACAAATAACACAGCTGCACAAGTGAGAAGAGAGGAGAAGAAAGTGCCAGTATTCATTCTCTAATTCTGGTGGTCATAACTCGAGCTACGGTGCTCCAATTTACGTGTCATTTGTGGCTACACAAAGTTCTCGCTGAGCCCGTTAATTTCTAAATCTTGTTATTAAGATTTTGAAATTTATTTTCCATTTTGCAGCCCTAAGAAATTCCAAAATTAAGGTTTGGGTTTTTAGTAGATTTTGTGTTTTTGATTGTTAGGTGGTATCTAAGGTTAGACTATTGGTGGTTTGTGCCCCAGATCCCATCGAAAAAGGTAAAAAAACTCTTTACCTTTTTGAATTTGTAAATTTGGTAACTCTAGGTTGATTTGTGGTATATCGTATGATTTTAGTTTGAGTTCTTGCGAATGTTGGCATTTATTTGGACTTTGGATGGGAATTGGTGATTTATTGGTGATTGAAGGCTTTATTTGGACTCAAATTAGTGTATTGTGCATATTGGGAATTGGCCAAGGTATTGTTTCAGTTTTTTCTATGTAATATGTAATATTTCTAGACACTTTGGCTAGTGGACCATAGGATAGGTTTGAATTGTTGATAGTGGATTATGATTATTGATATTTGTGATGCTTTTGGATGAATTATTGATATTTCTAGACACTTTGGCTAGTGGACCATATGATTATGATTATTGATATTTGTGTTTTGAATGACTAATTGAACAAAGCTCAAGCAATTCATGCAGGGTTGGGTTTTTTTTTTTTTCAGTTAAGGACGGTGGAGGGAAAATTATAATTTTATAAAAAAATGATATTGATTTATTTTAGAGAACATTTATCAGTTGATATTTATTAAAAATTTAAATGCAACTTTCACAAAATGTAACATAGGAACACAGTAAATGTTGCGTGTTTAATCTATTAAAGCAATATTTTTATATGTTTTTTAATTAATTAAAAGAGAACACTTATAACATGTTGATTAGAAAATGTTGCAATAACCTTATTTCTTTGCAATAAATATTAAGATTTGTTTTTGATTATTTTAGACAATATCTTTTAAGTTTTGTTTAGATTACATGTTACCATAAATAAAAAACGTTTGTAGTGATTTGATCTTCTTCTATATCTTTTTTTAATCAAACTAAAATAAACAAATAAATAAATAAAATTGATTTAGTTGCCTCTAGATTTTATTACTACAGATCATCAACAGGCACACTCCCAATTTAGTTTCCATTGTTTTGGATATCTCCCGAAAAAATCGTATTAAATTATTAAAGTTCCAATACAGGTAATGTATAGCTTCGTTAATGAAAGCTAAGGAAGCAGAAATGATTAATTCAACTAATTAAGAATATATGATGATTGATTCATATATGTCAAATGTGTTTACCTATAATAAAATACATAAATGCGGATGATCACATGCACTGTTATCTTCCTATTCGATTTTTGCTGCGGCCTGCTGTTGATCACGTTTGATGAGGGTAATTTAGTAATATAAATACGAGGTAAGCTCACTTTGAAGGCAAGGCGAATTCAAGAATAACGGTACGGTGTTGGGTGAGATGCATTCTTTTAATAGACATTTAGTAGCACCTATAGCTATATATGCGTATTTTAAAGGTTAGTATTTTACTGAAATAATCTTTCGGAAATATAGTTTTCATCCGTCTCAATGCACCTACCAACACTCAAATACTTTAACGACCAAGTAAAGACAACCATCAAAACTTCACTAATACTTTTGTCTCATTTCTTGCACTGAAAGTTCATTAATGCTATATCAGATGTACCAACAATTTAATTACCTACTTTTGTTCAGCTCTATGATGAATATTGACACAGCACATAAAAAATATGATACCACACTAGATCTAATTTTGTTCTGCTCTATGATGGAAATATATTGACACCAATATGGAATATCATACAATACAAGATACACATAGATAAAGTAATTTTAATAAACACATAGAGAGACAAAGTAATTTTGATAAATTATAATGATATTTTATTATTTTTATATTAAAATATAAATTAATTTTTAATTTCTTTTTA
>NC_029780.3:66193368-66196485 GCF_000817695.3 Arachis duranensis | reverse complement strand
AAGTATTTAAAAAATATTTTATTTTAATAAATAATAATATATATCAATTATAAACTCATTTAAGAACATATGTTAAAAATAAAATGAGGCACGTTGACATAAGTTGATATTTTGGTATGTTCAAAGGTATTTGGAGAAGATTTTATTATTTTTTATTAAGACACCATCAATTCTATTATATAAAAATCGGATGTCTGCACTTAATGATGGAGCTATCAAAAATCTATTCTATCTATTCTATTATATAAAAATCAGAAATATGCACTTAATGATGAAGCTGACGTAACATGTTCTTAAAAATGTTTTTCGATTTAATTATTTTAACTAACTCAATATAATTTATAAATCACTCTAATTTATAATATTCAATAAAATAATTTGTAAATCACTTTATATTATATATGTATTAACGAAATATTATATATGTTTTAGTGTGTTAATTAAATATTATATGCACACAAAAAAATAAATACAAAGATGATTTATATAATATTAATAATATTATATTAGCACGATGATTTTTTTTGTTTTGATATCATATAGTATTGATCATGATAATATTATTATATAGTATTATATAAACTTTCTAATATTAGTATAGAAAATTGAAAAATTATTTCTTATGGCAATCATTCTTAGTGGAATAGTGTGTCTCTTATATAGTATTGATAATTGTTGCTTAATTTAAAGTAATTGTATGTTGGTATCTTAAATTTATTTTCAATAATAACCTAAATAGATAAATCTAATTGAATTGAATGATTATATAAAATATTTTATATTATTAATATACTAAAATTAAATTCATTTTTTGGTACCGAATTTTATAGGTAAATTTTATACAAAATTAAGTTATTTTTTTATTTGTTTTATCTATGTTACTTTATTTAATTTTAAGTAATGTCATATTTACAATTACCGCCAGTATGATATTTTATAAAATATGAAAATCAATTTTTTTTATAATTTAAATATCAATGTTTGAATAGAAGAACTTAACAGACGAGAGAGAGAGAGGAAAATTTACTTAGAGAAAAAAAACTCGCATGAGAATGGTGGCGACGGGCTCAACAACAACGGTAACGGGATGAGCAGCGATGATGACATAAGCTGTGAACAGTGACGGACCCAGAAAAATTTAGTAATGGGACAAAAATATAATAAAATTTATGTATAGATATTTTTTTTGCTTCCCACGATATTCAAAAGTTAAGGACTAATCCGTCATGAATTTAAATTCCATTTAAGAATCTACAATTGGCCGACAACGAGTTGCTATACATAAGAGACAGAATTCGAACTCTCAATACTTATTTAAGCTGATAAGCCCTAAGAGATCTTGGGCTCAAGTAGGGGCACTGTTCATACCCTGGCCCAATGATAAGGCCCAGGCCCAAATAAAAGGCCTGATCCGAAGAATTAAGCCTAGCTAAGCACCGGCCTTCATATAAGAAGTCGGTGTTGACCACGACCTGCTCTAAAGAAGTCGGGCACGAGATTAGTTGGCAGATAAACACTCATTCAAATGAGTAACCGCCCCTAAAATCTCTCTAACCGCTTCATCAAGCCATATCTTAACCTCCCTAAGATAATGGGACGGTTAACACCCAAAAGATACGGCACTACTCCAACGGTGGTTATTGGCTCACCACTATAAATACACTGACACCCCTCAGGTATCTCTAAGCCCAATACTCTCTAGACCTGCTTACACTCTTGCTAACTTAGGCATCGGAGTGTCTTTGCAGGTACCACCCCCCATTCACTCGCAAGCACAAGTCGGACGGAGCCTCCCGAGTTGCAGATCCATCCGAAGCCCTCCTCCTTCATATACTTGGGCCACCAAACGCCATCCATCCAATTAATCTCCGGTTACCCACCGTAACAATAATATAATTAATTATCACTTTTTTTTAGTGTATTTATTTATTTTTCATACTAAATCAAATTTAACAATATAATTATTATGTGTTAAAATTAACAAAATATTTTTTAACATAAAATACAAAAGAACTATTTATATTTTATTTTGAGATAAATATAATATAATAAGTGGTATATATGTATATAAGTATTAATTTTTTTAAAAAAATTTGTGGGGGCAAATGCCCCCTCTATATTAAACGTGGGTCCGTCTCTGGCTGTGAAGGAAGATGGGAGTTGTGAATAGGTAAGCGGCGATGGACTCAGCAACAACATGACAGGAGCTATGCGGTTTTTTGTGAAGAAGTCGAGAAGAAGAAGATTTTAGGTGAGGATGATTGAGTTTATCTTGCATGGCTATAAAGTATAGACTGAAGCCATGAATCATGTGTGATGTGAGATGAATCCTAATTCCTAAAAAGTGTTTATATGTATATATTCGGGACGGGTACACCCTAAACCCGACGATACCTATCTTGAGCAAAATCTGCCCCGACTCGCGTCAAGTTATTACCCTTTCATCTGGGTATGGACAGGTCGGGTACCTGCGTATTCGAAAACTCCTGCCAAGTTTAACCACGTATTGATACTCCTTTTATTAAGGGTTTATCGCTAGCCAATGAATTGCTATATATACAAGACGAGATTCTAACACATAATAGTTGTTTAAGCAGACGAGTGAGATGATCACTTAATCTAATAGTTGTTTAAGCGGACGAGTGAGATGATCACTTAACAAACTCAAACTGATTAAGATAAATACTAATTATTTTTAATATTTTAATATTAAAAATTTTGAGAGTTTGATTTTAATTATAACTTTATAAAATATTTATAATAATAATTACTATATATATTATTTCATTTTTTAATAAAATTTTTAATATAATTTTATGTATTATCCCGTACAAGGTACGGAAACATACACTAGTTGAATATAAAAGACATGCGTGTCGGACGAGTGTCAATGAGCGTCATATTCGAAATGTGTCTAACAAGCAGATACGACAACCGTAAACCCCGAGTAATTAATGAATAATTAGTTAATAAATTAATTATTATTTAAAAAAAATTGAAAATTAAATTTTATAGTTTAATGAAGTAGAAATAATTAAAATATGAATCTTGACACTAATTTAAAAGGTTTTAGCCCAAAATCAGGCCAACGGGCCGAACCAATTGGACTAAGCCCAA
>NC_029780.3:66182330-66193332 GCF_000817695.3 Arachis duranensis | reverse complement strand
AACACAAAGGGGGAGAAGAAGAGGAACTTTCCAACCCTTGGCAAAATTTCAATCTTACATATCTTTTAATTCAGAGCTCCGATTGACAAGCTATCAAGGGCCACACAGTCGTCTCAGAATTCTCTACAAAATTCATGGATCAATTTGGTAAGAATCTAGCAATTTTTTACGCAGCAACTCTTCCATAATTTTGAAATTTAAGATTTTGATTTTGAGAGATTATGTGATTTAATATATAATGTCATGTGAAAACATAGACTAGGTGACCATAAGATAGGTTGAAGCATATGTATGTATGTTATGAGTTAGTAACTTTAATGAAAATATTGAGTTGTCTTGAAATGGATTGATGATTGGTGATTTGATGATGATTAATGAGGATATTGAATGTGAATGTTGAGCCTACAAAACTTATCTCAAGGGAGATCACTCAACACTAATATAAATACACTGGAGCACCCAAGTATAACTCATACGTTGATTCTACAAAAAACTTGCCTAAAGCCCATGCTGACTTAAGCATCGGAGTCTCTTGCAGGTACCACCACCCTCCAGTGACCAAGGATCAGCAGCACATCAAGATCCAACAAGTTGGACGTAGCAACTCCGACCACATCAGAAGATCTCCTCCGAGATCAACCTTCAGTTTCAGGTAACCCTCGGAACATTGGCGCTGTTACCGAGGACCCTGGAAGTCATCCCATCACCATGGTGGACAACCAGGACAACGATCATAACTTTGGTTTGGTAGACAGAATGCCAAATAAGAACACAGACACCACATCCAAAGACATACTCAATCCAAGGGAGAGAAGCAAACCCCAAACATGGAAATCTTAGATGCCATCCGTGAACAGTAGGATTGCCTTAAACAGCTTGAACAAGAGGCCGAACATTAGCGAGAGGCCGAGAGGGACCTTCGAAGGGAAACAAGAAAGCACCGAGAGCTAGAAGACAAGCTCCTTAAGCTCGAGGCCAACCTCAAAATGAAAACCACTCGATCCAATTGCGAAGATAGCTCTCATGAGGACCAAGACCCGTTCACAAAGGAAATCATGAAAGCTAAAGTCCCAAAGAACTTCAAAGCCCCCGACATGACCCATTACGATGGTACGTCAAATCCAAGCCATCATCTCAGCAATTTTAGAAGTCAGATGTATCTCACGGATGCCTCGGATGCAATCCGTTGTAAAGCCTTCCCGACCACCTTGACCAAAACGGCAATAAAGTGGTTTGACAGCTTGCCGCCAAGGTCAATTGGAAGCTTCGATGACCTTGCCAAAAATTTCCTAACTAGATTTTCCATCCAGAAGGACAAGGCCAAGCACGCTCCAAGCCTACTAGGGATTAAGCAAGGAGATTGGGAAAGCCTCTGTAGTTACATGGAGAGATTTAATAAAGCATGCCTGGAGATACAAAATCTCTCTACAGAAGCAGCAATTATGGGACATATCAACGGTCTACATGAAGGACCTTTTAGCCACTCTATATTCAAAAAACACCCAACATCTTTGAACGAGGTGCAAGAACAGACGAAAAATACATCAATATGGAGGAGAACTCTCGATTAGGAGAAGCCTCAAAATCCGGATTCTTCTACCCATCTCGGGATAAGGATAAAGAGTTCAGGAAAAAAAAGACCAACCCACTGAGAAACCTAAAAAGTACCACAATTACACCCCTCTCCGGATGTCCCTTGTGGATGTCTACAGAGAGATATGCAATACGAAGAAGATCCCACCCCGTCATCCGATTAAGCACAAAAGGGGAGGAAGTCGGACAGAGTATTGTGAATACCACCGAATCTATGGGCACCCTACTAACGAGTGCTACGACCTGAAGGGAGATTAGATCGGTTCATCACCGACACAAGGGACAAACCAAAATGGAGAAGAAGGGATGAAGAAGGAGGATAAGCTGAATGTCCCCCTAACACCCCTGAAAGACACATTCACATGATCAACGGAGGATTTACAGGTGGAGGGATCTCCAACTCATCCCGCAAAAGGCACCTTAAGGAGGTTTATCACGTCAGAGATAACAATAAGTCACCCGACCTCCCCACTATTACCTTCACTCAAGAAGATGCCACAGGCATTATATCTGGACATGACGACCCTGTGGTCATTATGATCGTATTAGCTAATGCCAACCTCCATCGTACACTGGTCGACCAGGGAAGCTCTGCAGATATATTGTTCAAATCAGCCTTCGACAAACTCAAGCTACAAGAAAAAGAGCTTATAGCATAGCCAAATAGCTTATTTGGACTTGGAGACGCCCCAATCCAGCCACTGGGGTATATCTCACTACGCACAACTTTTTGAAAAGGAACAAGGTCTAGGACGCTAAGCATTGACTACATCGTGGTTGATGTGAACTCAGCCTACAATGCCATAATAGGTCGGACAACGCTAAACCAGCTCACCACGGTAGTCTCCACTCCACATATATGCATGAAGTTCCCAACCCCAGAAGGGATCGCCACTATAAAAGGAGACCAAAAACTCGCACAATGCTGTTACAACAAAAGTCTGAACCTTAAAGGTAACCCCGGAGGTAAAGAAGCCAACACTATCGAACTCGGAGGAGTTCGGGCTTGCGACGAGCTTCGTCCTCAACCAAAAGGGGAGACCGAAGAAGTTTGGATTGGGGATAACCAGGAAAAAATAACAAATATAGGAGCAACCCTGAAGGAGGACCTCAAAGAGCTACTCATACAATTCTTGAAGGACAAGTCTGACCTCTTTGCATGGAAGGCTGCAGACAACCCGGTATAGATCCCGGGCTAATGTGCCATAAACTAGCAGTATATCCTGGAGCTCAGCCAGTACAACAGAGGCGTAGGAAGCTAGGCGCAGAAAGGGCCCAAGCTGTGGAAGAACAGGTACAAGCCCTACTGGAGGCAGGGTTCATAAGGGAGGTTAAATACCCATTGTGGCTAGCCAACATCGTTTTGGTAAAGATGTCAAATGGAAAGTGGCAAATGTGTACTGACAAAGCCTGCCCAAAAGATTCCTACCCGCTCCCAAATATAGATACCCTAGTGGATGCCTCTTTTGGATACAAGTACCTTTCCTTCATGGATGGTTATTAAGGATACAACCAAATCCCAATGCATCTGCCCTACTAAGAAAAGACCTCATTCCTAACCCCAAGAGCGATTTACTACTATATAGTCATGTTGTTCGGACTCAAAAATGCAGGGGCTACATACCAGAGACAGATGAATAAAGTTTTCGCCGATTAAATCGGTAAACTAATTGAGGTTTATGTAGACGACATGCTGGTAAAAAACACATAATGAGGAATCGTTGTTAGCTGACCTCGCCAAAGTGTTCGACATCATAAGAAAGCATGGGATGCGACTTAACCCTGTAAAGTGTACCTTCGCGGTAGAAGCTGGCAAATTCTTAGGCTTCATGCTCACCCGCACAGAGTGGAGCCTTTACGTAGATGGCTCCTCAAACAAAACCAGGAATGGTGCAGGTGTAATTCTCGAAAGCGATCAGGAAACACAAATCGAGCTCTCATTTCGAGTTCCCTGCCTCCAATAACCAAGCCAAATACGATGCCCTACTAGCTGGTTTGAAGCTAGCTGGGGAGGTAGGAATTCAAAAGCTCACCATCTTTAGCGACTCACAAGTAGTCACCTCACAAGTAAAAGGGAGCTATCAAGCTTAGGATCCCAGCATGCAAAAATACTAGGACAAAACCAAAGAACTGCTCGGACAATTTGGGGGATATGAAGTCCGACATATACCTTGGGAACAAAATGCCCGAGCTAATGCACTTTTAAAACTAGCCAGCACCAAACCAAGGGGCAATAATAGGAGCCTCATTCAAGAAACACTGCAAAATCCATCAATTTCTGAGGAAGAGAAGATCCTAACCATATCAGGATAGGACAAAGGATGGATGACTCCCATAATCAACTACCTCAAGTCTAACACACTCCCTAAAGATAAAAATGAGGCAAAAAGACTAGTGCAAGAAGCAAGGTAATACACCATAGTGCATGATGCCCTATATAGGAGAGGAATCTCTACACCCCTCCTAAAATGCGTTCCGACCTCTGCTACGAGGGATTTCTTAGAGGAAGTCCACGGAGGCATATGTAGCAACCACCTTGGCTTTTTCCCTTTTTTTCGTTTCTTTCTCTTTTTCTTTCTTTTTGCTGCTTTTTCTTGCTTCAAGAATCAAGAATTGGATTTTTCAGATTACCAATAATACTTCACCTTTTCCATCATTCTTTCAAGAACCAACACACTTAACTTCAACATCAAATATGCACTGTTAATTCATGCATTCAGAAGTAAAAGTAATGCCACCACATCAAATAATTCACAAAGGGAAATAATCACCACTATTAATTTATAACTTGAAATTATGTACCTTACTTCTAAAAAAAATTTGAAATTTTATTCAAGTTCAATGGAATATTTTATATCTAATTGATAGAAGGGAAATAATCAAAAATAAAATCCTAAAAGTGATCATGCAATTCTCAAATTAAAAGACAGAGAAAAAAACTAAAATAAGACTTAGATAGGATGAAACTCAATTACCTTAGTCATAGTGGTCATTATTCTCTTTAGGGGATAATTTCTAATGCTTCAGCTCTTCTAGTTCACGCCCCTACTTCTCTTGTTGCTTAACCAGTTTGCAAAGCATGCAAGTTTAGTCCTTTTGCTTCTCTCTCAATTGATCCAAAGTGGTTTGTAATTGGGCAACAGATGCTTCCAGCTTAGAACAATATTCAATTGGGGGATTATTCTGTTCTTGCTGAGGCTCAGGTGCCTTCTGGTGCGCGGAATTCAACTTCACACAACTGAACCTGTAAGTGCACTGGGTTGTCCAAGTAATACCTAAGGTGAGTCAGGATCGATCCCACAAGGATTACCGGCTTAGATCAAACAGTGGTTGTATTATAAATCTTAGTCAGGCGGATCGAAAAGTTGTGTAGTTATTTAAATGCATAAAAGTAAAACAGAGATAACAATGGTTGTGAATCTAATGGTAAGAAGATGGTTAAGGCTTCAGAGTTGCTTTGTTCTTCTGGATCAATAATTTCTTACTGTCTACTCCAACTGTGAATGATTTCTTCAATAGCAGGCTGTATGTGATAAACGTTGGTTGAGCGGCTGCCAATCTTCCTCTAGGCTGAACACCAGGTTTAGTGTGCATCCAGTCTGAATGAGGGTGAAGCTCCTGCAGTTCATCCCCTTGGTGATCCTACTCAAAACGCCACAGACAAGGTCGAATCTTTTGGATCAGAGAATGATGCGCCTTGAGTCTAGCATTTACCACAAAGACCTTAATCTCCCCATAGCTCGGCTGAACTGATGTCTCGAGAAGTTCCCAACGAAAGACGTATCCTCAAGCTAGCGGTTCATTGATATCCGATGAAAGACACTCACTGAACACATGTAGAATAGAGATAACCTTGTGCTGCTTCAACTCATTCATAAGTTTGAAGAACGAAGATACATCTTAGGAGAGAATCAAACACGAATTGAAATAGAACAGTGGTACTTTTATTAACCCATAAAACTCAGCAGAGCTCCTAACCTTAACCTAGGAGGTTTAGTGGCTCATATTGTACATAGAACAATGTAAAAACGTGTAAAGTTGTGGAAGAAGATCAAAAGTTCTTAAACAAGGGTGATCTCCTCCTATAAATACTAACCTAATAGCTAAGGATTATAGAAATATGATAGGCTTAGGCTTTAGTGCGAGAACCACTTCTGGGGCCTACTTGGTGAGTGTTTTGGCTAAGCTTTAGTGTCTCCTATGTTCTAGGACTCCCTAAGGGCGTTGAACGCTGGCTAGGGACCCTCTTTTAGGCCTTGGACACCAGGACTAGGGTAGATAGCTGGTGTTGAATGCCAGTTTTGGGCCTTCAATTCTACATCAAAGCATGGACTATTATATATTTCTAGAAAGCCCTGAATGTTAGCTTTCCATATTCGTTGAGAAAGTTCAATTTGGATATTGGTAGCTCCAGAAAAGCTCCTTCGATGCACAGATGTTAGATCTGACAGCATCTGTAGTGTTTTCTCTGCCTCTAAATCAAACTTTTGCTCCAGCTCCTAAATTTCTGCCAAAAAATACCTAAAATTTCATAAAAACACAAAAACTTAACTTAGAATCCAAAAATGTGAATTTTACACTAAAACATACGAAAATATAATAAAACTTAAACAAAACATGCTAAAAACTATATGAAAATGATGCCAAAAAGCGTATAAAATATCCGCTCATCACAACACCAAACTTAAACTGTTGCTTGTTCCCAAGCAACTAAAAACAAAGTAGGATAAAAAGAAGAGTAAGCTACAATAAACCTCAGAGTTTTCAATGAAGCTTAGTTTCAATTAGATGAGCGGGACTTAGTAGCTTTTTGCTTCTAAATAGTTTTGGCATCTCACTATCCATTGAAACTCAGAAGTGTTGGCCTCGTTAAGAACTTAGAATCCAGATGATATTATTGGCTTTCCTAGTTTGGTTATTTTTTTATTCTTGAACACAACTTTTAGAATCTTGGCTGTGGCCCTAAGCACTTTCTTTTCCAGAATTACCATCGGATACATAAATGCCACAGACACTTAACTGGGTGAACCCTTTCGGATTGTGATTTAGCTTTGCTAGAATCCCCAGATAGAGGTGTCTATAGTTCTTAAGTACACTCTTTTTGCTTTGGATCATCACTTTAACTGCTCAGTCTCAAGCATTTTACTTGACACCTTCACACCACAAGCATATAGTTAGGGACACTTTTCCTTTGGAGTGCTTAGGCCAAGATTTTGTTTCCTTTAGGCCCTCCTAACCATTGAGTCTCAGAGCCTTAGATCCTTTTACCCTTGTCTTTTGGGTTAAAGGGTTATTGGCTTTTTGCTCTTGCCTTTTGGTTTAAAGAGCTATTGGCTTTTTCTTCTTTTTAATTCTCTTATTTTTTTTGCAAGCATATATATATTTTTTCTTTTATTACTTTTTTACTTTTTGCTGTTTTTTCTTGCTTCAAGAATCAATTTTTGGATCTTTCAGATTACCAATAATACTTTTCCTTTTTTCTCATTCTTTCAAGAGACAACATTCTTAATTCTAATTTCAAATATGCACTGTTCATTCATACATTCAGAAAATAAAAGCAATGCCACCACATCAAAATAATTGACTATTCTTATTATATAACCCAAAAATTCATGCTCTCTAATTCTTCTAAAAAAAGTCACTATTTTATTCAAGTTTGATCATGATAAGAGGAATATTATATAACTAATTGACTGAAATAAAAACTAAATTATTATTAATGCTT
Organism: Arachis duranensis; assembly: GCF_000817695.3. Classification (NCBI taxonomy): domain Eukaryota; kingdom Viridiplantae; phylum Streptophyta; class Magnoliopsida; order Fabales; family Fabaceae; genus Arachis; species Arachis duranensis. The sequence goes on along the minus strand of NC_029780.3, from coordinate 66,186,014 downwards.
ATGCAATTCTTTAAATTAAATGACAGAAAAATAAAATAGAAACTTAAATATTACTAGTGATCATGTAAATCTAAATATGAGAAATGGAAATTAGAATAACAGAAATATGGGAGGTGGAACTTAACCACCTTAATTTTGGGAGGCACTGGGTTCTTCAGAGGAGAGTTTCTGGTGCTTCAAAGCTTCTAATTCATGCCCTTGCTTCTCTTGCTCCTTGACCAATTTGCAAATCATGCTAGTCTGATCTTTCTACTCCTCTCTTAGTTGATCCAAGGTGGTTTGCAGTTGAATCATAGATGCTTTCAACTGAGTCCAATATTCAATTGGAGGGATCTTTTGTGGAAGCTCAGAGGCTTTCCTTTTGGGATGATCCTCTGGTACCCTGGCGCTTTCCATCACCTGTTTGGTGATTGGGCTTTCCACTGGAATAAATGTGTCTATGTGAATCAGGATTTTTGCCTCTTGACATAGGCGAAAGATAAGAAATATTTGTGAGTGGAAATCCTATTTGCAAAATTGAACATCTCACGGGGAATTATTTGGTGAACTTCTACCTTATTCTCCTTCATGATGCAGTGAATCATCACAGCTCTTTCTACAGTGACTTCAGAGAAGTTACTAGTGAGAGGTATAGAACGCCCAATGAAGTCCAACCATCCTCTAGTAATTGACTTCAAGGCTTGCCTTTTGCATCTTCAATCCATTGTGTTCTAGGCAGACATATGTCTTCTAGGACCTGATCCAGTTTTGGATTGGCTATCACCCTTCTATTGAAGGATTTAGGGTCATCCCTTTATAGGGGTAATTTGAAGATCTCTCTCACCTTATCAAGATGAAAATAAATGATCTTCTCTCTGACCATAGTGTGAAGAGTATGGAATGTTTGTCCATCTTTCTTTTGCTTATCTGTCATCCACAGATTTGCATAAAATTCCTGGATTATGTTTGCTCTAATATTGATCTCAGGATTGGCTAGAATCTTCCAACCTCTCTTTCAAATTTGCTCTTGAATCTCCGGGTATTCATCTTTTCCTAATTCGAATCTTGCGTCAGGGATTATTGGCCTCTTACTCATTATTTTGTGATAATGTTCTTCATGTTGCTTGGTGTAGAATCTGACAGGCTTGAAAACAACTGTTGGGCCGTCTTCTTTCTTATTTCTTGAAGTGATCTTTCCACTTTTTAGAAGCATGGGATTCGAATGGAGTGAGAAAGCAAGGCTCCTTCCACACCAAACTTAAAAGGTTTTCTCGTCCTCGAGTAAAAAGATGAAATGAAGATGAAGAAAGTGAAGGAAAGGAGAAGAATAGAAGAGTTATTCGAATGGAAGAGGTGGTGAATGAGGGAGTGAGGAACACGGATATATAGAGGGAGGGGAGGGAGGGTTTCGAATTTAATTAAATAAAAGATAAGGAATATATGATTCATAATTTAATAAAAGATAGAAAAAGATAGGTTTTAAAATAAAAAATACATGAAAAAGATAAAAAGATAGTGTAGAATATATGAAAAAGATTTTAAAGATTTGAAAAAGAAGTTGCAAAGTATATGAAATTTGAAAAAGATTTGAGAAAGAATTGAAAAAGGTTTGGAAAGATTATTTTAAAATTTGAATAATGATTTGAAAAAGATTTAAATTGAAAGTCATGGAATTTCAAAATCTAAATTTAAAAAGTTAGTTTGAATGAAAAAAGAAGATAAGATGAAGAAAAGATAAGATTTTTTTTTGAAAAGTTACATTCCTTTCCCTCTTTCTGTTATTAAACGCCCATAATGGCTTGATTCTGGTGTTTAATGCTGGCTATTCCTCCCTTTCTGGGCATTGAACGCCCAGCCAGCTGGCATTCAATGCCAGGTTTGCTATCCTCCTTGTCCGTTTGGATGCCCAGTGCAGGCTCCCTGGCTGGCATTTAACGCCAGGCTGCTGCCCCTTTATAGGCGTTAAACACCCATTCTTCACCCTTTTCTAGCGTTCAATGCCAGAAAAGTGCGTCCTCCAGGGTGTTCTGCTTCCTGGTCTACATCATTCAGTCTCTATTTAAACACTGTTAATGATCACTAACATTAAAAAAGCAAAATAAAACTAATTATGAGGAAAAACTAACCTAAAAACAAAAATAACTAGAAAATAGAAAATAATATGCTATTGATCATTGGGTTGTCTTCCAACAAGCCCTTCTTTAATGTCTTTAGCTAGACTTCCCTGTACTTAACTTAGTATCAGTGTTGAGCCTCCTGGCTCAATATCTCCTTCAGTGTTGTGTCTTTACCTTGAAGTTCTATGTACCCATAGGGTGATATGCTAGTAACCACATAGGGTCCCTTCTAGCAGGATTTAAGCTTCCTTGGAAATAATCTAAGTATTGCGTTGAATAGCATAACCTTTTGGCCTGGTTCAAAAATTCTGGAAGCTATCTTTCTGTCATGCCACCTTTTTGCCTTTTCTTTATAGATCCTTGCATTTTCAAATGCAGCAAAGCAAAATTCGTCCAACTCATTCAGTTAGAGTAGCTGTTCTTCTCCAGTTGCTTTGGCATCAAGGTTGAGGAATTTGGTTGCCCAATAGGCCTTGTGTTCTAGTTTCACTGGTAGATGACAGGATTTTCCATACACCAATTGATATGGTGATGTTCCTATAGGGGTCTTGAAAGCTGTTCTGTATGCCAATAGAGCATCATCAAGCTTTCTAGTCCAATCCTTTCTAGAGGCACTTACTGTCCTCACTAGAATTCGCTTTAGTTCTCTATTTGAGACTTCAGCCTGCCCATTTGTCTGAGGATGGTATCGTGTTGCCACTTTATGGCGAACTCCATAACGGCTCAGAACAAAGTCAAGCTATCTGTTGCAAAAATGAATACCTCCATCACTAATTAATGTCTGAGGGATACCAAACCTGCTAAAGATGTTCTTCTGGAGAAACTTCATTATTACTCTAGTGTCATTAGTCTATAATGCTACTGTGGTGGACGAAATTGTGATCACATCAATGTAGTATTCTTTGTTGTTCTATGGAATCATTATAATGGCTCTTTGCTATGTGTGGACACAACTCCATTCAACTAGCCAGCAAGTGTACTGGGTCATCCAAGTAATACCTTACGTGAGTAAGGGTCGATCCTACAGAGATTGTTGGTATGAAGCAAGCTATGGTCACCTTGTAAATCTCAGTTAGGCAAATTAAATGGTTATGGATTTCGAAAATTAATTAATAATAAACAGAAAATAAAATAGGATAGAAATACTTATGTAAATCAATAGTGGGAATTTCAGATAGGCGTATGGAGATGCTGTGCTCCTCTTGAATCTCTACTTTTTTATTACATTCATCCAATCCTTCTTACTCCTTTCCATGGCAAGCTGTATGTAGGGCATCACCGTCATCAATGGCTACTTTTAATCCTCTCGGGAAAATGGTCCTATGCGCTGTCACTGCATGGCTAATCGTCTGGAGGCATCACCCTTGCCGATGGCTACATCCCATCCTCTCAGTGAAAATAGTCCAAATGCTCTGTCACAGCACGGCTAATCATCTGTCGATTCTCAATCAGGTTGGAATCGAATCCCTTGATTCTTTTGCGTTTGTCATCACGCCCAGCCTTCAGGAGTTTGAAGCTCGTCACAATCATTCAATACCGGAATCCTACTCGAAATACCACAGACAAGGTTAGACTTTCCGGATTCCCC
>NC_029780.3:66178825-66182287 GCF_000817695.3 Arachis duranensis | reverse complement strand
TCCGGATCCCCATGAATGCCGCCATCTATCTAGCTTATACCACGAAGATTCTGTTGGGGAATCTAAGAGATATGCGCCCGGCCTAAAGTAGAACGGAAGTGGTTGTCAGTCACGCGCGTTCATAGGTGAGAATGATGATGAGTGTCATGGATCATCTCATTCATCAAGTTGAAGTGCAACGTATATCTTGGAATAAGAATAAAAGAGGATTGAATAGAAAGTAATAGTAATTGTATTGAAACTTTGAGGTGCAGCAGAGCTCCACTTGAGACCAAAGATGTCTAATACAATAGTAAATTATCCTATTTATACTAGACTAGCTACTAGGGTTTACATGAGTAAGTATTTCATGCATAAATTCACTTCTGGGGCCCACTTGGTGTATGTTTGGGCTGAGCTTGATCTATCCACGAGCTGAGGCTTCTCTTGGAGTTGAACGCCAAGTTATAATGTGTTTTGGGCGTTCAACTCCGGGTCGTGACGTGTTTCTGGCGTTTAACTCCAGACAGCAGCATGTACTTGGCGTTGAACGCCACTTTACGTCGTCAATTCCCGAATAAAGTATGGACTATTATATATTTCTGGAAAGCTCTGGATGTCTACTTTCCAACGCCATTAAGAGCGCGCCATTTGGAGTTTTGTAACTCCAAAACATCCATTTTGAGTGCAGGGAGGTCAGATTCCAACAGCATTAGCAGTCCTTTGTCAGCCTCCTATCAGAGTTTTGCTCAAGTCCCTCAACTTCAGCCAGAAATTACCTGAAATCACAGAAAAACACACAAACTCATAGTAAAGTTCAGAAATGTGAATTTAACATAAAAACTAATGAAAATATCCCTAAAAGTAGCTTGAATTTACTAAAAACTACCTAAAAATAATGCCAAAAAGCGTATCAATTATCCGCTCATCATACTGCTTCAACCCATTTAGACACTGATAAACCACTATTTTATGGTTTATATTGTGTTTTATTGAGTGGTTTTATCAATCTTTTCACCCACTTATTCATATGATTTGCATGTATTTACAATTCCTTCCTAAAAATATCCTATGATTAATAACATGCTTCCTAAGGACCTTTTAGTTGTATATTTTTATCTTCCTTCGTACCATTCGATGCCGTGATCTGTATGTTAAGTGTTTCAGGCTTCATAGGGCAGGAATGGCGTAAGGAATGAAGAGGAAGCATGCAAAAAATGGAAGGAACACAAAGAATTGAGGAGATGACCAGTGAGAAGTCACGCGGTCGCATGGCTCACGCGACCACGCAAAATGGAAGAAATCAGAGTGACGCGTTCGCGTGCCTGACGCGACCGCGCGGAATGGAAGCTGCACGAATGACGCGAATGCATGAACGACGCGCACGCGTGGTACAAAAAATGCTGAGTGACGCGATCGCGTGGACGACCCAGCCGCATGTTGTGCGCGATCTGCAGAATTACAAAAGTCACTGGCATAGATTCTGGGCCGCATTCCAACCCAATTTTCGGCCCAAAAACACAGATTAAAGTCAGGGAACATGCAGGGACTCAGGAGAGGAATTCATATCAGATCATAATTCAATTTTAGTTTTTAGATGTAGTTTTTAGAGAGAGGGGTTCTCTCCTCTCTCTTAGGATTTAGGATTAGGATTCCTCTTAAAGGATTTAGGATTTCAACTCTTCATCAGGTTCAATATTCCTTTTACTTTATATTTCTCTTTTATTTTCAGATACTTTAATGCTTGTATTACTTATGTTGCCTATTTGGCTTATGAGCCATTCATGTTAGGATTTTCTTTATTTAATATAAATTGAGGTATTTCAGACTTATATGTTACGGATGCTTTGGCTTTATCCAAATTATTTTTATTCGAGTAGATTTTCTTCCCTTTTGGCCTTGGTTGATTAATTGGTAACTCTTGAGTTGTCAAACTCATTGTTGATTGAAAATTGAAATTCTTCAAGAATTAACTCGAGTTCCATTAACTCTAGCCCTTTCCAAGGAAAGACTAGGACATGAAGAACCAAACTTATTCCATCCACTTGACTTACCTTCATAGTTAGAGGTTAACTTAGTGGGAGAAAAATCCAATTCTCATCACAATTGATAAGGATAACTGGGATAGGACTTCCAGTTTTCATACCTTGCCAAGAGTTTTATTAGTTATTAATTTATTAATTCTTGCAATCTACTTCTCTTGCTTAAAACCTTTTTCAAATCCAAACACTGTTTTTCCATAACCAATAATAAATCATACTTCCCTGGAATTCCTTGAGAAGACGACCCGAGGTTTGAATACTTTGGTTTATAAATTTATTAGGTTTTGTTACTTGTGACAACCAAAACGTTTGTACAAAGAGATTTTCTGTTGGTTTAGAATCTATACTCACAACGCGACTATATTTTTACAAAATTCTTTACTAGCAAAAAATCCTAACATAAAAATGGCGCCGTTGCCGGGGAATTGCAAACGTGTGCCTTATTATTGGTTATTGTAAATATTTTTCAAAAAAAAACTTTTCATATTTTAAAATTTTTTTTAATTCAAATCTTTTTCAAAAATCACATCTTTTTCAAAATCTTATCTTATCTTTTTTTCAAAAATCATATCTTTTTCAAAATATTTTCTTTTTGTTAGTTTTTGTTTTTATTTTCTTCTACTACTATGAACTCTCACCCCTTTGGCTATGAGTCTGGTTACAACTATGTTGCAAGAAGAGGAAGCTATAATAGGAATATGCATCAAGGTCAAGGCAATCAAAGATGGACGGAGCCAAGAGGATCTGATCAACCTTTTAGGCAACAACACCCTCTTAGATATTACAGACAAAGACCATTCTACAATGCATACCAAGCTGATAGATATGGTGGACCGCCTAGTAGCTACCAACAAGCCTCACCGTATGCTCAGAGACCATCCTCACAACATAACTTTGAACCACCACACTCACAAGCCCCTTACCACCAAACACCCCCATATGACCCTAACCCTTATCCACCACACCAACCACCAAATGAACCATACACAGAACCACCACCTCAATATACACCATCTCCTTAACATTATCAAGATGAACCACTTCCCTACCATGTACCCTTTCTCCCAACAAATGAACCATCCTACCCACCCCAAACCTCCATGGAGAGAGCATTTGCCGATCTAAACTCTATGATACAAGCTCACCGCCCAAATCGGACCACCAAATACCTTCAACATTCAACCCTCAAGCTCTAGTGCACTTTCTTTTCAATCACAGAATGATATCTCCATCCCATCACCACCATCCATGGAAGAGCATCCACATCCATCAATCCAAGAGTAACATGATCCCAATGATGCTATTGACACGAAACAAGAGAGAAGGGATCATCTTCGCGAATCCATACTTCATAAGGAGCTAGAGGAGGCCTTAAAGGTGAAGGTAGTTAAGACCCTTGAAGTCAAAGGAGTGGTTGAAGAATCAGTGAAGGAAGACATCA
>NC_029780.3:66170563-66178725 GCF_000817695.3 Arachis duranensis | reverse complement strand
GAACCTGCGTGTGAGAAGAGGATCTCAAGGAAAAGTAGAAATTCAAAGGATAAAGCATCTCCAAAACTCCAACATATTCTCTAGTACTGCAAATCAAAGTAACATTGTTCCCTCTTTTATCAATTCCAATAATTTCACTTTTAATCCAAATACTCCTATTGACTCGTACCAAAAATCCTAAGTTCCACAATTCTACAATAAATATATTAATACTATATTGATGTGATCACAATTTCGTCCACCAACAACCTCCAAGGCATCTCATGGTTGAAGATTTTGAAGGGGATGATCAAGAGATGGATTCAATCATTAATGAATTCTTATCTACATTTGAATCCTATCCCATTGGACTTGACATGGAGATTAAAGAAAAAGAAGCATAACCTCCCATGCCCTTGGTGAACAATGAAAAAGAAATTAAATCAGAAGAAAGCTACCAAGAGGAAGAGGTTGAAATTGAAGAAGCTTGCAAAGAGGTGGAAGAGGTCAAAGAAGAGCACAAGGGAGTGGAGCTTGCAAGTTCATTAGAAACCCCTCCCCCTAAGTTGCCATGATCCTTTACAACATTCAAGTGGTTAAAATTCATATCCTTTAGCTTTCTAATTCCACTTGAATATGGGCTACTGGAGACGGATGGTCAGCTTAGAGCCCTTTGTGGCATTAAGCGTAAAAGGGAGATGGTCAGTGGTAGAAGTTGTCAAGCAAGGTTGAACATGGCTGTGTGCTCAAGGTTTAAATGCAAGGGTTGGTATAAAGCTCAACTGAATAGGTCTAGGAAGTTGTTTGGCCGCTTTAGTGAGAATTCAGATTACTCACCACCCGACTGGAAAAATGCAGATCAAGACAAACATGGGTTTAAAAGTAGAGTTTGGGATCATGGAATCTATTCTGACATTCAACACCCCGGGAGCCTGGAAACCTGTTTGAAACTGCTCAAAGGCTTTACATGCCTTGTTTGGGACCCCGGAGGGTGCTGGCATTCCAAACACTGGTGGAGATTTATGGACGAATTCAAGCACAAGCCACTATAACAGGAAGCTCATCAAATGTCCAACTTAAGGACTTTAACTAAAAGTGCTAGGTGGGAGACAACCCACCATGGTATAATCGTTCCTTTTTCTGTTTTAATTTTAGTCTGTTTTTGAGTTTTGATTGAACCTAGAATCATGCATAGTATTCATATTAAGCTTTGCACTCTGCATACTGCATTATAAAAAAAATTCACGCACACGACGCGTCCGCGTCATATGTGCGTTGGGAAGAAAAGAAAATTGAACAGAGAGTCACGGAAAAGCGTGGCTGGAGGCGTGCCTTTGGCACAAATTGGTCCACGCGGACGCGTCAGTCGTACGCGTCCGCAATACCCACGCGAACGCGTGCCCTGAAATTGACGTAAAAATGGTGAATGACCGAAAGTTGAGCTAGAATTGGGCTGGACTCATGCTAGAAGCACAAGCCCTGCCACGCATACGCGTGACCCATGCGTCTGCACCGTTTTCAAATTTAGGCCATCCACGCGATCGCGTCAACCACGCGACCGCGTCACCCAAAGATTTGGCAATATGAATTTCAAACAGAGAGTTGTGCGACTGCAAGGCTACCTTCGCGCTAATAGCACAAATCGAGTCACGCGTCCGCATCACTTGAATTTATCACACCCCACGGGAACGCGTGCCCCATGCGTTCGCGTCACAAGCGCCGCACAGCTTATCCAAATCAGCCAAATATCTTATCTTTTTCTTCCCCAAATCTAAATCTTTTCTTTCCATTCGTATTTCTTTCTTCCTTCCTTTCTTTTTCTTTCTTTTTTCCTTTCAATTGGTGTTAGAAATTTATTTGGGTCATTATTTTACTTGTGGATTGTTAAGAAATTGCTTGACAATTATATATTATTTTTTTAAGGGTGCTTGCATGTTCAATTTAATACTTTCCATACCTTATTTAATATGCATGCTTTGTGTTTGTGAAAAAGCCCGTATGGAATTGTGCATTCTTAATTTTTCTATCATTTTACTCTAATGCCTGTTTTTCACAAAACCCTTTTCAATATTCTATTAATTAAATATAATTGTCAATACAAACGTTATTGTTAGTTTCTCACGACTAATAATACATTAAGGCTTTTAATGCTTGATTTACGCTACTCATGCCTTTGCCAACATGCCAATAAACATCTTGCATTTAATTGACTCAATTTATCATGCTATGCTTCCATTGATGTCCTAATTTCATGGAATCGCGACCATGTGTTAACGACATTCTTCTTTATTTTGGCATGATTCTTACTAGTATTGCCCTCTCCCTTGCTCTATCCATTTGACTTCATGTCCCTTTCTCTTCTCCCTTTTTCAGGCTGGCCACCAGGAAGAGTAAAGAGAAAGACTCTACAACGAGCACCGGCTAAGGAACCACAACCCCCGCCCACCTGCACATCATTGCATGCACCGAGGACGGTGTAATCTTTAAGTGTGGGGAGGTCGATACCGATCTCCACGGGTAAGTTAGCCCCTTCTCAACACCAATTTTTGTTTTTCATTGTTCCATTTGCATATTTGATTGCATATTTTCTTGATTTTGTGCATATTTTACCACTTGGTTGAAGTAACATTTTCTTTTTCAAGAAATTTTTTATAGTATTTCACTAATTTGAATAAAACTTTTTGAAAAACTTGTATGAAGAAATATTAATTTGGAACATAGTTTAGAGCTCGAACATACAAAACCAGTGAGATTTTGAGCCTATTTGATTGGTTGCATTTTATCAACCAATATATTTTATTTTTGTGTGTTATTCTCTCTAAAATTGTAATCTTTGTCTTACTTAATTCTATATTTCCACTGTTAGATGTATGCATGCACTTATATGATTGAGGCCTTCCATTACCCTTTGCAAACCAATTTGAGCCTATTTACCTATTTGTTATTTACTTTGGCTCATTACTAACTCTAAGCAGAAAACAACAATGTCCTTAATTTGAATCCTTGATTAGCTTAGACTAGTAAACGTGCTCATGATTTAAGTGTGGGGAAGTTGTATTTGAAAATATTTGGTTTGAGTAATTGGGTGTTGTATATTTTAGTGAAAATGTGCAAAATAATAGTTGAGCACATATTATTGCATTCAATACTTTAATCATATGCATTGAGAAAAATAGAAGAAAAATAATAAAAAAAGAAAAGAAAAATAAAAAGAAAAAAGTGAAAAAGAAAAGAAAAAAAAAGCAAATAATAAAAGGGGACAAAATGCCCCAAAGTAAGTGTTGGTATCAATGCATATGTACTGAACTCAAATTTAGGATGCATGAATATGTGGGAAACATAGTTAATGGGTAGCTATTGATTTTCTATTACATGGATTGTCCTAAGTTAGGTGGAAAGTTTATGTTAATTAAGGATTCAGATTTTAGTCCACTTGGCCAAATACAATCCTACCACGACTCTAACCCCATTACAACCCTTAAAAGACCTCTTGATTTGTGTATTGGTGCATTAAATTTTGGTTGATTGTTAGATGAAGAGCAAGCTATAGAAAGCAAGATTAGTAGAGAATTGAGAGAATTGACCCTAGACACTTGTGAGTTAGAATGATATACACTACCAGTAAGGATTCAGTGCTTAATTCTATGTTCCCTGCTTTCATGAGCTATCTTCTTCTTGCAAGTTATTTGTATTGTATTTTGTGGTTTGAATTAGTGAAATCCAGTTCATATTTATTCTTGAAGGATTTATTTACTTTTTCACCAAGTAGGTAGAATCATTTTAGCATGTAGTTGCATTCACATTCATAGGTTGCATTGCAAGAGTCCTGCATTTCCCTACTCATTTATTTAGTCTCCCTGAGTTTAGCATGAGGACATGCTAATGTTTAAGTGTGGGGAGCTTGATAAATCACTATTTTATGGTTTATATTGTGTTTTATTGAGTGGTTTTATCAAGCTTTTCACCCACTTATTCATATGATTTGCATGTATTTACAATTCCTTCCTAAAAATATCCTATGATTAATAACATGCTTCCTAAGGACCTTTTAGTTGTATATTTTTATCTTCCTTCGTACCATTCGATGCCGTGATCTGTATGTTAAGTGTTTCAGGCTTCATAGGGCAGGAATGGCGTAAGGAATGAAGAGGAAGCATGCAAAAAATGGAAGGAACACAAAGAATTGAGGAGATGACCAGTGAGAAGTCACGCGGTCGCATGGCTCACGCGACTGCGTGAAATGGAAGAAATCAGAGTGACGCGTTCGCGTGCCTGACACGACCGCACGGAATGGAAGCTGAGGCATGTCGTGATCATGAGGGAGATTGCCAGCCTTTTGGCAATTCTCACAGTTACGGACAAACTCTCTAGAGTCCTTAAAGAGTGTGGGCCAGTAAAAGCAACTTTGGAGAACCTTTGTGGCTGTTCGCTCACCTCCAAAGTGTCCTCCATAATCAGAGCCATGGCAGTGCCATAGGATTTTGTGTGCTTCTTCTTCAGACACACAGCATCGGATGATCCCATCCGAGCATCTCTTAAAGGGCTATGGTTCAGCCCACAAGTAGTACTTTGCATCATGCATGAGTTTTCGAGCTTGCTACCTATTGTACTCTTTAGGAATGAATCTTATAGCTTTGTAATTTGTAATGTCAGCAAACCATGGTGCTGTCGAATGACAAAGAGTTGCTCATCTGGAAAGGTTTTGGATATGTTAGTGGAGGGGAGAAAATCCCCTTCTATTAGTTCAATCCGAGATTAGTGGTCAGCCACTTGATTTTCTATCCCCTTTCTGTCTCTAATTTCTATATCAAACTCTTGCAGGAGTATCACCCATCTTATAAGTCTGGGCTTAGAATCTTGCTTGGTGAGGAGATATTTTAGAGTAGCATAGTCAGTATAGATAATTACTTTAGATCCTACCAAATAGGATCTGAACTTGTCAATGGCATAAATCACTGCAAGTAATTCATTTTTTTGTAGTGGTATAGTTCTTCTGTGCATCATTTAGATCATGACTGACACAATAAATGACACCCAGAAGCTTTTCATGCCTCTACCCTAGAACTACACCAATGACATGGTCACTAGCATCACACATAAGCTCGAATGGTAAGTCCCAGTCAGGTGTAGAGATTATAGGTGCAGTGATAAGCTTAGCTTTTAGAGTCTCAAAGGCCTGCAGACACTCTTGGTCAAAGACAAATGGAGTGTCAGTGGTGACTAAGTTGCACAGGGGTTTTGAGATTTTAGAAAAATCCTTTATAAATTTCCTGTAGAATCCTGCATGTCCAAGGAAACTTCTGATTCCTTTGACATTAGTGGGTGGTGGTAATCACTCAATCACCTCCACCATAGCTTGATCCACTTCTATCCTCTTATTCAAAATCTGATGACCAAGGATGATTCTTCAGTTACCATGAAATGACATTTTTTCCAGTTTAAAACTAGGTTTGTCTCTTGGCATCATTTAAGAACTAGGGTCAGATGGTCAAGGCAGAATTCAAATGAATCTCCAAAGACAGAGAAGTCATCCATGAATACTTCAAGGAATTTCTCTACCATATCGGAGAAGATAGAGAGCATACATCTCTGAAAGTTGGCAGGTACATTGCACAGGCCAAATAGCATCCGCCTATAAGCAAACATGCAATATGAACATGTGAATGCTGTCTTTTCTTGATCTTGTGGATCTACCGCAATTTGATTGTAACTGGAATAGCCATCTAGGAAACAATAAAAAGTGTGCCCTGCTAGTCTCTCTAGCATCTGATCAATGAATGGTAAAGGAAAACGATAATTCCCAGTGGCGTTATTGAGCCTTCTATAGTCAATGTACATACGCCACCCTGTAATTGTCCTTGTAGGAATCAGTTCATTCTTTTCATTATGAACCACTATCATGCCTCCCTTTTTGGGAACAACATGGACAGGGCTCACCAAGGAGTTGTCAGAAATGGGATAAATAATCCCAGCTTCCCATAATTTAGTGACTTCCTTCTGCACCACTTCCTTCATGGCTGGATTCAGTCACCTTTGTGGTTGTACCACAGGTTTGGCATCATCTTCTAGCAGGATTTTGTGCATGCAACGATTTAGGCTAATGCCCTTAAGGTCTCTTATAGTCCACCCAAGAGCTGTCTTGTGTGTCCTTAGCACTTGGATTAGTACTTTTTCTTCCTGTGGCTCTAAGGTAGAGCTTATAATCACAGGATAGGTGTCCTCATCCGCTAAAAATGCATATTTTAGGGATGATGGTAATGGTTTGAGCTCAAATTTGGGAGGCTTCTCCTCTTCCTTAGGAGCAGTCAAAGTTTCCTATATTTCATCTGCTACCTCCAACTCGAGCTAGGCATCATAAAAGATGTCATCCAGCTCTTCTTCGAGCCTTTCAACCATGTTCATTTCTTCTACCAGGGAGTCAATGATATCAATGCTCATATATTCCTCTGGGGTGTCTGGATGCTGCATGGCTTTGACAACATTTAGCACGAACTCATCTTCATTGACTCTCAGGGTTACTTCCCTTTTTTGGACATCAATGAGAGTCCGTCTTGTTGCTAGGAATGGTCTTCCTGGAATGAGGTCTGTACTCTTGTGTTCTTCCATCTCCAAACACCATAAAGTATGTGGGGAAAGTAAAGGATCCAACCCTAACAATTATATCTTCAATCACGCCTTATGGAAGTTTAATAGATCCATTAGCGACTTGAAGACATATGCGAGTTGGTTTAACTTCATGAGTTAAATAGAGCTTCCTATTGAGTGATGCAGGTATGAGGTTAATGCTTGCCCCAAGATTGCACAAGGCTCTCTTTTGTGCAGGCGTCTCCCAAGGTGCATGGTATCATAAAGCTTCCAAGATCCTTAAGTTTCTCTGGTATGCTCTTTGAATGACTGCACTACATTCTTCAGTGAGGAGGACTGTTTCTAACTCTCTCCAATCCTTCTTATGACTTAACATGTCCTTCATGAACTTAGCATAAGAAGTTATCTGTTCAAAAGCCGCTGTAAAAGGGATCTTGATCTCTAGTGTTCTGAAATAATCCGCAAAGCTGGAAAACTGTTTATCTCTTTTCGCTTGATGGAGTTTCTGAGTAAATGGCATCTTTGCCTTGTCCTCATCAATCTTAATTAATGTAGGCTGAGTGCCTAATGTACTGGAAGAGGGGTTACTAACTTGCTTATGAGGGGTGTTGTCAGTACTTGTATGTGTCTGACTACCCTTATTTGGGCGTTCAACGCCTTTATTGCTGCTCTCTTCCAGGCATTCAACGCCAGGAACACCGTCCCCTGTTGGGCGTTCAACGCCAAGTGTAGGTATCTCTTCTTGGTGTTAAACGTCAAGGTTGCTTCCCCATTTGGGTATTCAACGCTAGGGGTGGATACCTAGTGCACAAATCCCTACACTCCGTACAGTTGTACCAGTAAGTGCATTGGGTCGTAGATTAGCCATCTAAGAGATGTATAAACATAGCTGGTAGCTTGTGCTTTTCAGTCACGTATTCACATGAACCCAAGTAGACCTGGGTGTTTGTCAGGCACGTTCGTCTTTTTATGAAGAACAGATCTGATTGTCACTTATCATCCTATTCACCATGTTGAAGAACAAATATACATCTTAGAATTAATCAAACATGGATCGAAGAAGAAACAATAATATTTTTATTAATTCATAGGACTCAGCAGGGCTCCTCCCCTCAACCGACGATGTTTAGAAACTCATATTGAAAGGAAAATACAATGGTAAAATGTGTAAAATCTGTAAAAAGGTCGAAGAAGGTCTGAATTACATAAATCTAATCCCTTAAATACTAAACAATTAACTAGTAAGTGTAAAGCAATCTTTTTAGTGCTAAAATCCACTTCTCGGTCCCACTTGGTGAGTGTTTGGGCTGAGCTTTGATGAGATCCACATGCTTTGAGACTCCTAGGGTGTGAAATGCTGGCTAGGGGGTCCTCTCTGGGCGTTTGGATGTTGGGCTTTGCTCTTTGGGTGCTGGACACCTAGAAGGGGGCAGGAAGCTGGCGTTGGACGCCAGTTTTGGGACCTCTAATCTGAAGCAAAATATGGACTATTATACATTGCTGGAAAGCTCTGGAAATCAGCTATGGACTATTATACGTTCTTAGAAAGCTCGGGAAGTCAGGTTTCCATAGCCGTTGAGAATGCTCCATGTGGATAT
>NC_029780.3:66164900-66168256 GCF_000817695.3 Arachis duranensis | reverse complement strand
GTTTCAAGGTGATGTTCTTATCATCACCAAAGCTGATTGATCTTCATCAATTTAGCTCTTGAATGTAATGTCTTGCTGAAGCTTGGCTAGCTATGTCTAATTCCTTTAGACTAAAGCTTTAGACTAACATTGCATGATTCCTGGAATTCTTATTAAAAATTTTGAATTTCTTTATTTTCTTCTCCATATAATTTTCGAAAAATCCAAAAAAATTACAAAATCATAAAAAACCAAAAATATTTATATTTCTTGTTTGAGTCTAGTGTCTCATTTTAAGTTTGGTGTCAATTGCATGTTTCTGTTCTTCTTACATTTATCATGTGCCTTCATTGATCTTCAAGTTGTTCTTGATGATTTACTTGCTCTGATCTTTAAATTCTATTGTCTTGAGTGTTTTGTTGTTTCTCATATGCATTCCAACTTGTTAGTGTCAGTAGTATACAAACTTCTAAGTTTGGTGTCTAGCATGCATTGTTTATTTGATCTTAGTTTCATTTTGATTATTCCTCATTATTAAAAATCCAAAAAAGAAATTTTAATTTGTTTCTCTTCAAGTCAATAATACAGAGAATTGAAGATTCAGAACATACAGCAGAGGAACTACACAGAAAAAGCTGGGCGTTCAAAATGCCTAGTGAGGAAGGAAAACTGGTGTTTAAACGCCAGCCAGGGTATCTGGCTGGGCGTTTAACGCCCAAAAGGGTAGCATTTTGGGCGTTAAATGCCAGAATAGATACCATTCTGGGCGTTTAACGCCAGGATGACACAAGAGGGAAGATTTTGTTTTTAATGCAAATTTTTTTCAAGTTTTCAAAATTTTTCAAAATCAAATCTTTTTCAAATATCTTTTCAATCATATCTTTTCAAAATTAATTTCTCTTCATTTTCAAAGATACTTGCTAACGATTAATGATTTGATTCAAACATTTCAAGTATGTTGCCTTTTCTATTGAGAAAGGTTTAAAGTTTGAATCATATCTTTTCTTGTTAGCCAAGTCATTAATTTTCAAAATCAAATCTTTGTAAATTATTTTTCAAATCATATCTTCTCAATCATATCTTTTTAAAACCATAACTTTTCAATCATATCTTCGTAATCACATCTTTTTCAAAAATAGTTTTCAATCATATCTTTTTTATGTCTAATTTCAAAATCTTTTTCAAAAATCACTTTACTTCTTTCCAAATCTTAGTTTTCGAAAATCATCAATCAATTTTCAAAATGTTTTTAAAATCTTTTTAATTTATTTTCGAAAATTTCTTCCCCTCTTCTCACATCCTTCTATTTATGGACAAACATGTACAATTCGAACACTATCTTTCTAAGTTCGAATTCTTCTACCTCTTCTTTCTATTTTTCTTTTCCTCTAACACCTCAAGGAATCTCTATACTGTGACATAGAGGATTCCATATTTTCTTGTTCTCTTCTCTTTTATATGAGCAGGAGCAAAGACAAAGGCATTCTTGTTGAGGCTGACCCAGAACCTGAAAGGACCTTGAAGCGAAAGCTAAGAGAAGCTAAAGCACAACTCTCTGTAGAGGACCTAGCAGAATTCTTCAAAGAAGAAGACATGGCAGCCGAAAACAACAACAATGCCAACAAAGGTGCTGGGTGACTTTACTGCACATACTCCCAACTTTTATGGGAGAAGCAAACAACTTTGAGTTTAAGCCTCAATTAGTTTCTCTAATGCAACAGAATTGCAAGTTCCATGGACTTCCATTGGAAGATCCTCATCAGTTTTTAGCTGAATTCTTGCAAATCTGTGACACTATTAAGACCAATGGGGTTAACCCTGAGGTCTACAAACTTATGCTATTCCCTTTTGCTGTAAGAGACAGAGCTAGGATATGGTTGGACTCACAACCTAAAGAAAGCCTGAACTCTTGGGAAAAGCTAGTCAACGCCTTCTTGGCAAAGTTCTTTCCACCTCAAAAATTGAGTAAGCTTAGAGTAGAAGTCCAAACCTTCAGACAGAAGGAAGGTGAATCCCTCTATGAAGCTTAGGAAAGATACAAACAATTGATCAGAAAATATCCGTCTGACATGCTTTCTGAATGGACTGTCCAAGACGTCATTGGATAGCTCATGAAGAAGACGCCTACAGAAGCTCAAGAACTAATTGAAATGGTTGCAAATAATCAATTTATGTACACTTCTGAAAGGAATCCTGTGAACAATGGGATGAATCAGAAGAAAGGAGTTCTTGAGATTGATACTTTGAATGCCATATTGGCTCAGAACAAAATATTGACTCAGCAAGTCAATATGATTTCTCAAAGTCTGTCTGGAATGCAAGCTGCACCAGGCAGTACTAAGGACGCTTCATCTGAAGAAGAAGCTTATGATCCTGACAACCCATCAATGGAAGAGGTAAATTACATAGGAGAACCCTATGGAAACACCTATAATCCTTTATGGAGAAATCATCCAAATCTCTCATGGAAGGATCAACAGAGACCTCAACAAGGTTTCAACAACAAAAATGGTGGAAGAAACAGGTTTAGCAATGGCAAGCCTTTTCTATCATCTTCTCAGCAACAGACAGAGGATTCTAAGCAGAGCCACTCTGACTTAGCAACCATGGTCTCTGATCTAATCAAAACAACTCAAAGTTTCATGACTAAAACAAGATCCTCCATTAGAAACTTGGAGGCACAAGTGGGTCAGCTGAGTAAGAAAGTTACTGAACTCCCTCCTAGTGCTCTTCCAAGCAATACAGAACAGAATCCAAAAGGAGAGTGTAAGGCCATCAACATGGCCGAACTTAGAGAGGAGAAAGAGGCAGTGAGCACCACTGAGGAAGACCTCAATGGACGTCCACTGGCCTCCAATGAGTTCCCTAATAAAGAACCATGGGAATCTGAAGCTCACACTGAGACCATAGAGATTCCATTGGATTTACTTCTGCCATTCATGAGCTCTGATGAGTATTCTTCCATTGAAGAGGATGAAGATGTCACTGAAGAGCAAGTTGCTAAGTACCTTGGAGCAATCATGAAGCTAAATGACAAGTTATTTGGTAATGAGACTTGGGAGGATGAACCCCCTTTGCTCACCAAAGAACTGAATAACTTGACTAGGCAGAGATTACCTCAAAAGAGACAGGACCCTGGGAAGTTCTCAATACCTTGTACAATAGACACCATGACCTTCAAGAAGGCTCTGTGTGACCTAGGGTCAAGCATAAACCTCATGCCTCTCTCTGTAATGGAGAAGCTAGGGATCTTTGAGGTACAAGCTGCAAGAATCTCACTAGAGATGGCAGACAATTCAAGAAAACAAGCTTATGGACTTGTAGAGGATGTTCTGGTAAAGATTGAAGACCATTACATCCCTACTGATTTCATAGTC
>NC_029780.3:66162011-66164693 GCF_000817695.3 Arachis duranensis | reverse complement strand
CTCTCAAAACAGAGTCAAACAGAGCCCCCACAGTCAAACTCTAAGTTTGGTGTTGGGAGGCCACAACCAACTTCTAAGTTTCGTGTTGAACCCCCACATTCAAACTCTAAGTTTAGTGTTGGGAGGTTCCAGCATTGCTCTGAACATCTGTGAGGCTCCATGAGAGCCCACTGTCAAGCTACTGACATTAAAGAAGCGCTTGTTGGGAGGCAACCAAATGTTATATTTATCTGTTTTCCTTTGTTATTTTATGTTTTCTGTAGGTTGATGATCATGGGAAGTCATAAAATCAACTGAAAAAGCAAAAACAGCATGAAAAATAGAAAGAAAAATAGCACACTCTGGAGGAAAAACTTGCTGGCGTTTAAACACCAATAAGGGCAACAAATGGGCGTTTAACGCCCAGTCTGGCACCATTCTGGGCGTTTAACGCCAGAAAGGGGCACCAGACTGGCGTTAAACACCAGGAAGGGGCAAGAAGCTGGCGTTAAATGCCAGAAATGGGCACCAGCCCGGCATTTAACACCAGAATTGGCATAAAGAGCATTTTTGCTCGCCACCTGGTGCAGGGATGAATTTTCCTTGACTCCTCAGGATCTGTGGACCCCACAGGATCCCCACCTACCCCACCACTCTCTCTCTTTTTCACCCATTTACCAATCACCTCAACACCTCTTCCCCAAAAACCCCTCACCTATCAGATCCCACTATTCTCCTAACCACTCACATCCACCCTTCATAAAACCCCACCTACCTCACCATTCAAATTCAAACCACTTTCCCTTCCAAACCCACCCATAATGGTCGAACCATACACCCCCTCTCCACTCCTATATAAACCCATCTTCACTCCTTCATTTTCACACAACCAAAACACCACTTCTCCCCCTTGGCCGAACCACAAAGTCACCTCCATCTCCTCTATTTCTTCTTCTTCTACTCTCTTCTTTCTTCTTTTGCTCGAGGACAAGCAAACCTTTTAAGTTTGGTGTGGTAAAAGCACTGCTTTTTGTTTTTCCATAACCATTTATAGCATCCAAGGCCGGAGAAACCTCTAGAAAGAGGAAAGGGAAGGCAAAAGCTTCCACCTCCGAGTCATGGGAGATGGAGAGATTCATCTCAAGGGTGCATCAAGACCACTTCTATGAAGTTGTGGCCATGAAGAAAGTGATCCCCAAGGTCCCTTTCAAACTCAAAAAGGGTCAACTTTGATCAAAGGTTGGACCAAGTCCTCATAGACATTTGTGAAGAGGGCGCTTGATAAACTACTATTTCATGGTTTATTTTGTGCTCAATTGAGTGGATTTTATCAACTCTTTACCCACTTATTCATACTATTCGCATGTTTTACATTTGCCATCCTAATTATGTGCTTTGATTGTAAACATGCTTCTTTGATCTTATATTTGCTTATTATTAATCCTCTCTTATTACCATTAGATGCCTTGATATGTGTGTTAAGTGTTTTCAGAGATTATAAGGCAGGAATGGCTCAGAGGATGGAAAGGAAGCATGCAAAAATGGAAGGAATACAATAAGTTGGAGAAATTGCTAAGCTGTCCAGCCTGACCTCTTCGCACTCAAACGGCTATAACTTTAGCTACAGAGGTCGAAACGACGCGGTTCCAGTTGCTATAACTTTAGCTATAACTTTAGTTTTGAGAGGGGTTCTCTCCTCTCTCTCTTAGGATTTAGGATTTCTCTTAGTTTTAGGAGTGATTCTCAATCCCAGGTTCTTTATTTTTATTTATCCCAATTTAATTTATGAACTTTTCCATGTTAAGATTTGAATATTTTATTTAAATGATATTTGAAGCATTTCAGTTTATGATTGTTCCTTTTTATTATTCCCAATCTGAGGATATTGTTATTCTAGTAGATTTAGTTTTTCCCCTTTTGGCCTTGGTAAAATAATTGGTGACTCTTGAGTTATCAAACTCATTGTTAGTTGAGAATTGGAATTAGTTCATCCACTTAACTTACCTTCATAGTTAGAGGTTAACAAAGTGGGAGAAGAATCCAATTCTCATCACAATTGATAAGGATAACTGGGATAGGACCTCTAGTTCTTATACCTTGCCAAGAGATTTTATTAATATTACTTTATTTTACTTATCATATAACATATTCGCACCTTACTTCCAAAACCCCAATTTACAGACTCATAACCAATAATAAGAACATACCTCCCTGCAATTCCTTGAGAAGACGACCCGAGGTTTAAATACTCGGTTATCAATTTTAAAGGGGTTTGTTACTTGCGACAACCAAAACGTTTGTATGAAAGGACTTTTGAAGGTTTAGAAACTATACTTGCAACGAGGATTTATCCGCAAATTTCTAGACCACGCAAAAGTTCTCTCATCAAAATGGCGCCGTTGCCGGGGAATTGCAAACGTGTGCCTCATTATTGGTTATTATAAATATTTTTCAAAAAAAAAATTTTCAGATTTCTATTTTAAATTTTTTTTATCTTATCTTATCTTTTTCAAAAATCATATCTTTTTCAAAAATATTTTCATATCTTTTTTTTTCAAAAATTTTATCTTTTTCAAAATATTTTCTTTTTATTAATTTTTGTTTTTATTTTCTCTTACTACCATGAACTCTCACCCCTTTGGCTATGAGTCTGGTTACAATTATGTTACAGGAAGAGGAGATTATAATGACAACATGCACCAT
>NC_029780.3:66158368-66161877 GCF_000817695.3 Arachis duranensis | reverse complement strand
CATACCAACCACCTTATGAGCCATATGAACCATATATAGAACCACCCCAATTCCAACCCAATTACTCACAAGAACCACCACTTCAATATTCACCATCTCCATATCCATCAATCCAAGAGCATTATGATCCTACTTATGAAAACCGAGTGCATCAAGAGGCAAAGGATCGTCTCAAGGAAACAATGGATCGATTTCAGGCAACCACTCAACAACTGGGGCAAGTATTAATTCAATGGGCTTCTAGACGCTTAAATACACAAGGATCAACCACAGCCCATGTGGACAGTCTAGTGAAGAACATATCATAAAGGAGATACTAGAAACTCCAGTGGACAAGACAGAGCATGAATTCGTACTAGAACAAGTAGAAGAAGCTGTCATTGTTCAAGAAGAAGAGTTGGTTGAAGATCTAGGAGATGCAGAACCTCCATGGGAAAGTCCAGTCATAGAACCCCCTTCCAAGACGTTTGAAATTGATGTTGAGGAGGGTGTACAACCTCCAAGGCATATCACAGTTGAAGACTTGGAAGAGGTTGATCAAGAGATGGAGATTCAAGAAGAAGAAGCACAACCTCTCATACCCTTGGAAAGCAATGAAAAGGAGATTGAATTGAAAGAGAGCTACCAAGAGGAAGAGGTTGAAATTGAAGAAGTTTGCAAAGAGGTGGTAATTATCAGAGAAGAGCACAAGGGAGTGAAGCTTGCAATTTCATTAAAGATACCTCCCCCTAAGTTGCCATCATCCTTCACAACATTCAAGTGGGTAAAATTCATATCCCATAGCTTTCTAATCCCACTTGAATATGGGCTACTGGAGACGGATGGTCAACTTAGAGCTCTTTGTGGCATCAAGAGTAAGAGAAAGATGGTCAGTGGTAATAATTGTCCTGCAAGGTTCATCATGGTTGGAAGCTTTAAGTTTAAACGCAAAGGTTGGTATAAAGCTCAACTGAATAGGTCTAGGAAGCTGTTTGGTCGCTGCAGTGAGAATTCAGATCACCTTTCACCCGATTGGAAAAATGCAGATCGAGATAAAAAATGGGTGTAAAAGCAAGATTTGGGATCCTGGAATCTGTTATGACATTTGTCACCCCGGGAGCCTAAGAATCTATTTGAAGCTTCTTAAAGGCTTTACGTGCTTAGTCTGGGACCCCGGAGGTTACTGGAGATACAAACATTGGTGGAGATTCCTGGATGAGTTCAAGCATAAGCCACCATAACAGGAAGCTCATCAAATGTCCAACTAAAGGACTTTAACTAAGAGTGCTAGGTGGGAGACAACCCACCATGGTATGATCGTCCTTTTTCATTTTTATTTAGTTTTATTTGTTTTTGAATTTTATTTTATTTTGTTATATTGAACCTGGAGTTTTTCATCACATTCATATTAACACTGCATTCTGCATTTTCAGATTATAAAAAAAAAACGAGCACGCGACGCGACCGCATCAGCGACGCGTCCGCGTCGCAAGGAGATGGGAGACAATATTAATATGAACAGAGAGTTTCGCAGGAGCAGGGGTGGAGGCGCGCTATTAGCACAAATTAACTCCACGCGGACGCATCACCCACGCGTCCGCGTCATTTGGAAAAATAGCCTCCCACGCGACCGCGTCACCCACGCGGCCGCGTAACCTGAAATCGGCGTAAAAAGGGTGTATGGCCGAAAGTTGAGCTGGAATTGGGCTAGACCCGTGCTAGCAGCACAAGCCCTGCCACGCGAACGCGTCACCCACGCGTCCGCGTCATATTGGAAATAAGGCCACCCGCGCGATCGCATCGACCACGCGACCGCATCACCCTGGATTTTGGCAATACCAAGTTTCGAACAGAGAGTTGTGCGACCGCGAGGCGGCACTCGCACCACTAGCACAAATCGAGACACGCGATCGCGTGCCCCACGCGTCCGCGTCGCCCAACCTTATCGCGCACGATGCGACCGCGTCACCTACGCGACCGCGTCGCCAGCGTCGCACAACCTATCCAGATTCTGCCAATTTTCTTATCTTTTCTCTTCTAATCCTAATTTCTTCTTTCTCTCTCCTTTCTCACTTTCTTTTTTCTTCTCATCCTTTTTCCCTCTCATTTTATTTCACTTCATTTATTTGCATATTTCATTCATTGCATTATTCTCATTGGTGTTGGAGTTTTATTTGGATAAGTGCCTTATTGGATTATTTGACAATTATATATTACTTTTTTTTAAAGGATTGCTTGCATGTTCAAATTTAATACTTTCAAATAGCTTAGTCACCGTGCATGCTATGTGTTTGTGAAAACGCTGGTATGGCATTGTGCACTATTTTTAAGATTTTTTTAATCTACTACTATAAATGCCTGCTTTTCACAAATTCCCTGTACTATTTTATTAATTAAATATAATTGTTAATACAAACGTTATTGTTAGTTTCTCACGACTAACAATACATTAAAAGCTTTTGATGCTTGATCTATGCTACTCATGCCCTTGCCGGCATGCTAATAAACATCTTGCATCCAATACTCCCCATGTCTTGCTATATTTCCATTGATGAACTGATCACATGGAATCGCGACCATGTCTTTCATTCACTATTTCTTTTGCTTGGCATGATTATCACTCGTACCGCCCTCCTCTTTGCTCCACCCCTTTGACTTCATGTGGCTTTCTCTTCTCTCTTTTTCAGGCTGGCCACCAAAACGGGTAAAGAGAAAGCCTCTACAAGAGAGCACCAGCTGAGGAACCACAACCCCCGTCCAGCTGCACATCTCAGCATGCACCGAGGACGGTGCAATCTTTAAGTGTGGGGAGGTCGATACCGATCTCCATGGGTTAGTACTTTCTTGTCTCAACACCAATGTTTAAATTTTCTTTGTAGATTGGTTGTTGCATTTGCATGTTTAATTGTTTTTGTGCATATTTTACTACTTGGTTAAAGTAATATTCTTCCTTTTCAAGAAATTTTTATAGTATTTCACTAATTTGAATAAAACTTTTTGAAAAACTTGTTTGAAGAAATATTATTTTGGAACATAGTTTAGAGCTCGAACACACAAAACCTGTGAGATTTCTGAGCCTATTTGAATTGGTTGCATTTTATCAACCAAAATATTTTGTTTTAGTGTGTATTTTTCTCTCTAAAACTATGATCTTTGTCTTGCTTAATTCTATATTTCCATAATTTGATGTATGCATGCACTTATATGATTGAGGCCTTTGTTCCACTTAGCTTACATACCCACATGGCCGTACCTTTCATTATCCTTTGCAAACCAATTTGAGCCTATTTTATTCCTTTGTTCTTTACTTTAGCATATCATTAACTCTAAGCGGAAAACAATAATGTCCTTAATTTGAATCCTTAGTTAGCTTAGACTAGTGAGAGTGCTCATAAATTAAGTGTGGGAAAAGTGGGTTTGGAAACTATTGGTTTGAGCATAAAGTATGTTAGAATTTTCTAAAAATGTGAAAGAATGTTGAGAATATGTTCATACATTCAATACTTTAAACATATGCATTGAAAAAAAAA
>NC_029780.3:66155290-66158244 GCF_000817695.3 Arachis duranensis | reverse complement strand
TATACTTGAAATTAGAATGCATGAATATGTGGAAAACATGGTTAATGGATGGTTAGATGTTGTATTGTGATTACATGGATTGTTTAAGTTAGGTGGGAAAGTTTAAGTTAATTAAGGATTCAGATTTTAGTCCACTTGGCCAAATACAATCTTACCTTGACCCTAACCCCATTACAACCCTTAAAAGACCTCTTGATATGTGTATTTATGCATTAAATTTATGTTGATTGTTAGATGAAGAGTAAGCCTTAGAAAGCAAGGTTAGTAGAGAATTGAGAGAATCGAACCTAAAACACTTGAGTGATTAGAGTGATATACACTACTAAGTGAGGGTTTGATGCTGGATTCTTTGTTCCCGGCTTTCATGAGCTATTTTCTTCTACAAGTCTATTTGTACTTCATTTTTATGATTTGAATTAGTGAAATCCAGTTCATATTTATTCTTGGGGATTTATTTGCTTTTAACCAAGTAGGTAGAAGCATTTTGCATTTAGTTGCATTCATAGGTTGCATCTCATACATTCTACCATTCCTCTTCATCTCTTTATAGTTTCTCTTGAGCTTAGCATGAGGACATGCTATTGTTTAAGTGTGAGGAGGTTGATAAACCACTTAAGAGAAGTGAAAGGACACTCTTGATAAACTCCATTTTTAGGGTTTATCTTGTGCTAAATTTAGTGGATTTTATTCATTATTCTCACACTTATGCATGTAATTCGCATGTTTTACATTTTTCTTTCTAATTTTGTACTATGATTGAAAACATGCTTCCTTGGCCTTAATTTTGCTAATTTTAATTCTTCCTTATTACCATTCGATGCCGTGATATGTTTACTCAGTGTTTTCAGGGTTTATAGGGGCAGGAATGGCTCAGAGGATGGAAAGGAAGCATGCAAAAATGGAAGGAATACAATAAGTTGGAGAAATTGCTAAGCTGTCCAGTCTAACCTCTTCGCACTCAAACGGCTATAACTTTAGCTACAGAGGTCCAAACGATGCGGTTCCAGTTGCGTTGGAAACCTAACGTCCGGAGCTTCGATTTGATATATAATTTGCCATAGCTGCTCCGACGCCAGGCGATGCGAACGCGTGAGTCACGCGGACGCGTGACCTGGCAGGAACGCAACCCGCGCAGCCGCGTGAGCCATGCAGCCGCGTGAGCCATGCAGCCGCGTCACTTTTCCGCGACCTGTACGGACCAAAAAGCGCTGGAAGTGATTTCTGGGCTATTTCTGACCCAGTTTTCGGCCCAGAGAACACAGATTAGAGGCTATAAAGTGGGGGAATGCATCCATTCATAATCATGCACTCATAATTCACTTCTCATGATTTAGATTAGTTTTGAGAGGGGTTCTCTCCTCTCTCTCTTAGGATTTAGGATTTCTCTTAGTTTTAGGAGTGACTCTCAATCCCAAGTTCTTTTTTTTTTATTTATCCCAATTTAATTTATGAACTTTTACATGTTAAGATTTGAATATTTTATTTAAATGATATTTGAAGCATTTCAGTTTATGATTGTTCCTTTTTATTATTCCCAATCTGAGGATATTGTTATTCTAGTAGATTTAGTTTTTCCCCTTTTGGCATTGGTTAAATAATTGGTAACTCTTGATTTATCAAACTCATTGTTGATTGAAAATTGGAATTCATCCACTTAACTTACCTTCATAGTTAGAGGTTAACAAAGTGGGAGAAAAATCCAATTCTCATCACAATTGATAAGGATAACTGGGATAGGACCTCCAGTTCTTATACCTTGCCAAGAGATTTTATTAGTATTACTTTATTTTACTTATCATATAACATATTCGCACCTTACTTCCAAAACCCCAATTTACAGACTCATAACCAATAATAAGAACATACCTCCCTGCAATTCCTTGAGAAGACGACCCGAGGTTTAAATACTCGGTTATCAATTTTAAAGGGGTTTGTTACTTACGACAACCAAAACGTTTGTACGAAGGGATTTTTGTCGGATTAGAGACTATATCTACAACGCGACTGTTTTTATGAAATTCTTTACTGGCAAAAATCCTAACGTCAGCGCTCAATGGAAGAGAGATTCAAGAGGGAAGCCGGTTCAACTAAGAAGGCATGACCTCAAGCCCATCACCAAGAAAAGGGTGGAGCAAACAAGAGATCCTACTCATCATGAAATCCCTGAGATACCTCAAGGGATGCACTTTCCTCCACAAAATTATTGGAAGCAAATCAACACCTCCCTAGGAGAATTGAGTTCCAACATGGGACAACTAAGGGTGGAGCACCAAGAACATTCCATTCTCCTCCATGAAATTAGAGAAGATCAAAGAGTCATGAGAGAGGAGCAACAAAGGCAAGGAAGAGACATTGAGGAGCTCAAGCACTCCATAAGATCTTCAAGAGGAAGAACAAGCCGCCATCACTAAGGTGGACCCGTTCTTTAATCTCCTTGTTCTTTAATTTCCTGTTTTTCAAATTTTTATGCCTTGGTTCATCATCTATGTTTGTGTCTTATGATCATTAGTGTCTTAGTGTCTATGCCTTAAAGTTATGAATATCCTGTGAATCCATCACCCTTCTTAAATGAAAAATGTTCTTAATTGGAAAAGAGAAGAATTGCATGAATTTTGAATTTTATAACAGATTAATTATTTTGATGTGGTGGTAATACTTTAACTTCTGAATGTATGCTTGAACAGTGCATATGTCTTTTGAATTTGTTGTTCATGAATGTGGGCTCTTGAAAGAATGATGAAAAAGGAGACATGTTACTGAGGATCTAAAAAATCATAAAAATGATTCTTGAAGCAAGAAAAAGTAGTGAATTCAAAAAAAAAAAACGAAAAAAAAGGAAGGAAAAAGAAAAAGAAAAAAATAATAAAGTTGTGATCCAAGGCAAAAAGAGTGTGCTTAAGAACCCTGGAGACCTCTAATTGGGGACTCTAGCAAAGCTGAGTCACAATCTGAAA
>NC_029780.3:66154208-66155264 GCF_000817695.3 Arachis duranensis | reverse complement strand
AGACTGAAAAGGACTGCATATGCTGTTGGATTCTGACCTCCCTGCACTCGAAGTGGATTTTCTGGAGCTACAGAAGCTCAATTGGCGCGCTCTCAACTGCGTTGGAAATTAGACATCCTGGGCTTTCCAGCAATATATAATAGTCCATATTTTGTCCGAGATTTGATAGCCCAAACAGGCGTTCCAAGTCAGCTCAAGAATTCTGGCGTAAAACGCCGGAACTGGCACAAGAATGGGAGTTAAACGCCCAAACTAGCACAAAAGCTGGCATTTAACTCCAAGAAGAGTCTCTACACGAAAATGCTTCAATGCTCAGCCCAAGCACACACCAAGTTGGCCCGGAAGTAGATTTTTATGTCATTTACTCATTTCTGTAAACCCTAGCTACTAGTTCTCTATAAGTAGGACCTTTTGCTATTGAATTTTCATCTTTTGATCACTTTAGATCTTAGGATCATCTTTGGACGCCTAGTCCTTAGGTCATGGAGGCTGGCTTCTCGGCCATGCCTAGACCTTGTTCTTATGTATTTTCAACGGTGGAGTTTCTACACACCATAGATTAAGGTGTGGAGCTCTGCTGTACCTCGAGTATTAATGCAATTACTATTGTTCTTCTATTTAATTCGGCTTATTCTTGTTCTAAGATATCACTTGTTCCTCAACTTAATGAATGTGATGATCCGTGACACTCATCATCATTCTCACCTATGAACGTGTGCCTGACAACCACCTCCGTTCTACCTTAGATTGAGTGGATATCACTTGGGTTCCTTAATCACAATCTTCGTGGTATAAGCTAGAATTGATGGCGGCATTCAAGAGAATTCGGAAGGTCTAAACCTTGTCTATGGTATTCTGAGTAGGATTCAAGGATTAAATGACTGTGACGAGCTTCAAACTCACCATTGTGGGGCGTTAGTGACAGACGCAAAAGAAACACTAGATTCTATTCCGACATGATCGAGAACCGACAGCTGAATAGCCATGCTGTGACAGAGCGCGTTGAACATTTTCACTGAGAGGATGGGACTGTAGCCATTGACAACGGTGATGCCA
>NC_029780.3:66151457-66153878 GCF_000817695.3 Arachis duranensis | reverse complement strand
CGAAGTTGTGATAAAGAGTTGAGATTGCAATTGAGCGTACCATGTTGATGGCGCCATTGATATCACAATTTCGTGCACCAAAACCTTGTTGAGCTCTCTGTTGATCCTTCCATGAGAGATTATAGGTGTTTCCATAGGGTTCTCCCATGTAATTCACCTCTTCCATTGATGGGTTCTCAGGATCATAAGCTTCTTCTTCAGATAAAGCGTCCTTAGTACTGCCTGGTGCAGCTTGCATTCCAGACAGACTTTGAGAAATCATATTGACTTGATGAGTTAATATTTTGTTTTGAGCCAATATGGCATTCAGAGTATCAATCTCAAGAACTCCTTTCTTCTGATTCGTCCCATTGTTCACAAGATTCCTTTCAGAAGTATACATAAATTGGTTATTTGCAACCATTTCAATGAGTTCTTGAGCTTCTGCAGGCGTCTTCTTCAGATGAAGAGATCCTCCAGCAGAGCTGTCCAATGACATCTTGGACAGTTCAGACAGACCATTATAGAAGATACATATGATGCTCCATTCAGAAATCATGTCAGAAGGACACATACCTATGATGCTCCATTCAGAAAGCATATCAGAAGGACACTTTCTGATCAATTGTTTGTATCTTTCCCAAGCTTCATAGAGGGATTCACCTTCCTTCTGTCTAAAGGTTTGGACTTCCACTCTAAGCATACTCAATTTTTGAGGTGGAAAGAACTTTGCCAAGAAGGCATTGACTAGCTTTTCCCAAGAGTTCAGGCTTTCTTTAGGTTGTGAGTCCAACTATATCCTAGCTCTGTCTCTTACAGCAAAAGGGAATAGCATAAGTCTGTAGTCCTCAGGGTCAACCCCATTGGTCTTGACAGTGTCACAGATTTGCAAGAATTCAACTAAAAACTGATGAGGATCTTCCAATGGAAGTCTATGGAACTTGCAATTCTGTTGCATTAGAGAAACTAATTGAGGCTTAATCTCAAAGTTATTTGATCCAATGGCAGGGATAGAGATGCTTCTCCCATAGAAGTCGGGAGTAGGTGCAGTAAAGTCACCCAGCACCTTCCTTGCATTGTTGGCATTGTTGTTGTTTTTGGCTGCCATGTCTTCTTTTTGTTTGAAGATTTCTGTTAGGTCCTCTACAGAGAGTAATGCTCTAGCTTCTCTTAGCTTTCGCTTCAAGGTCCTTTCAGGTTCAGGGTCAGCCTTAACAAGAATGCTTTTGTCTTTGCTCCTACTCATATGAAAGAGAAGAGAACAAGAAAATATGGAATCCTCTATGTCACAGTATAGAGATTCCTTGAGATGTTAGAGGAAAAGAAGAATAGAAGGAGGAGGTAGAAGAAGAAGAATTCGAACTTATCAAGAGAGATAGAGTTTGAATTGTTGATAGTGGAGGAGTGTTAGTCCTTAAACAGAAGGATGTGAGAAGAGGGGAAGAAATTTTCGAAAATTAAGTAAAAGATTTTGAAAACATTTTGAAAAACTTTAATTGATTTTCGAAAACCATGATTGAGAAAGAAGTAAAGTGATTTTTGAAGAAGATTTTGAAATTAGAAATCAAAAAGATTGAAAATTATTTGGAAAAAGATGTGATTAAGAAGATATGATTGAAGAGTTATTGTTTTAAAAATATATGATTGAAAAGATATGATTGAGAAACAATTTAAAAAGATTTGATTTTTAAAATTAATGACTTGGCTAACAAGAAATTTAAAGGATATGATTCAAACGTTAAACCTTTCTTAACAGAAAAGACAACACATTTAAAGAAGTTATGCATTTTCATTCCAAATCACTTACTTAGGATGCAAGAAAGTGCATAAAGACTAATAAAACTAGTGAAATTAGCTTGAAAAATGGGTATATGATGACTTGTCATCAATATGATTGAGAAACAATTTAAAAAGATTTGATTTTGAAAAATTATGAAAACTTGAAAAAAATTTGAATTAAAAACAAAATCTTCCCTCTTGTATCATCCTGGTGTTAAACGCCCAAAATGGATACCATTCTGGGCGTTTAACGCCCAAAATGCTACCCTTTTGGGCGTTAAACGCCCAGCCAGGTACCCTGGCTGGCGTTTAAACGCCAGTTTTCCTTCTTCACTGGGCGTTTTGAACGCCCAGCTTTTTCTGTGTAATTCCTCTGCTGCATGTTCTGAATCTTCAATTCTCTGTATTATTAACTTGAAAAGACACAAATTAAAAATATTTTTGAATTTTTAATGATGAGGAATAATCAAAATGAAACTAAGATCAAATAAACAATGCATGCAAGACACCAAACTTAGAAATTTGTATACTATTGACACTTACAAATTGAGAATACATATGAGAAACAACAAAACACTCAAGACAAGAGAATTTAAAGATCAGAGCAAGGAAATCATCAAGAACAACTTGAAGATCAATGAAGAACATAATGCATGTAATTTT
>NC_029780.3:66121310-66151309 GCF_000817695.3 Arachis duranensis | reverse complement strand
GATTTTAAGATTTTATAAATTTTTTTGTGCTTTTTCGAAAATTGAGTGGAAAAGAAAAACAAGGGTTCAAAATTCTTAATGGGAATTCCAAGAATCATTCCAATGCTAGTCTAAGACTCCGGTCCAGGAATTAGACAAGGCTTCACAGCCAGCCAAGCTTTCAGTGAAAGCTCCGGTCCAAAACACTAGACATGGCCAATGGCCAGCCAAGCTTTAGCAGATCATTGCTCACAATAGCAAAATTGATAGAAATGAACAAGCTCTTGTGATGATAAGTTGAAACCTCGGTCTAAAAGATTAGACATGGCTTCACAGCCAGCCATACTTCAACAAATCATCATGAAACTCTAGAATCCATTCTTAAAAACACTGAAGAACAAAATAGAAATATTTTTTTGTATTTTTGAAAAATTTTCAAAAAGTAAAAAGCTTAAACATAAAATAAAATTACCTAATCTAAGCAACAAGATGAACCGTCAGTTGTCCAAACTCAAACGATCCCCGGCAACAGCGCCAAAAACTTGGTGCACGAAATTGTGGTCATCAATGGTGCCATCAACATGGTACGCTCAATTGCAATCTCAACTCTTTATCACAATTTTGCACAACTAACCAGCAAGTGCACTGGGTCATCCAAGTAATAAACCTTACGCGAGTAAGGGTCGATCCCACGGAGATTGTTGGTATGAAGCAAGCTATGGTCATCTTGTAAATCTCAGTTAGGTGGATTCAAATGATTTTGGAGGATTAATGATTAAAAGATGAATAAAACATAAAATAAAGATAGATATACTTATGTAATTCATTGGTGAGAATTTCAGATAAGCGTATGGAGATGCTTTGTCCCTTCCGTCTCTCTGCTTTTCTACTGTCTTCATCCAATCCTTCTTACTCCTTTCCATGGCAAGCTGTATGTTGGGCATCACAGTTGTCAATGGCTACAGTCCCGTCCTCTCAGTGAAAATGTTCAACGAGCTCTGTCATAGAACGGCTATTCATCTGTCGGTTCTCGATCATGTCGGAATAGAATCCAGTGATTCTTTTGCGTCTGTCACTAACGAGATTCTGATTAAGGAATCCAAGAGATATCCACTCAATCTAAGGTAGAACGGAGGTGGTTGTCAGGCACACGTTCATAGGTGAGAATGATGATGAATGTCACGGATCATCACATTCATCAAGTTGAGGAACAAGTGATATCTTAGAACAAGAATAAGCTGAATTGAATAGAAGAATAGTAGTAATTGCATTAATACTCGAGGTACAGTAGAGCTCCACACCTTAATCTATGGTGTGTAGGAACTCTACCGTTGAAAATACATAAGAACAAGGTCTAGGCATGGCCGAATGGCCAGCCTCCCAAAGAGGGTTCAATCATAAAAACA
The DNA here is from genome assembly GCF_000817695.3 of Arachis duranensis. NCBI lineage: Eukaryota > Viridiplantae > Streptophyta > Magnoliopsida > Fabales > Fabaceae > Arachis > Arachis duranensis. Next base: position 66,149,924 of record NC_029780.3, on the reverse strand, counting down.
TGATCAAAAGATGATCCGAAGATTGAAAGATTCCCGCCCCCCAAATACAATAGCAAAAGGTCCTATTTATAGAGAACTAGAAGCCTAGGGTTTACAGAAATGAGTAAATGACGTAAAAATCCACTTTCGGGCCCACTGGTGTGTGCTTGGGCTGAGCATTAAAGCTTCCATGTGAAGAGACTTTTCTTGGAGTTAAACGCTAGCTTTTGTGCCCGTTTGGGCGTTTAACTCCCATTTTTGTGCCAGTTCTGGTGTTTAACACCGGGAATTCTGAAGCTGACTTGGAACGCTTGTTTGGACCATCAAATCTCAGGCAAAGTATGGACTATTATATATTGATGGAAAGCCCTAGATGTCTTAGTTCTAACGCAATTAAAAGAGAGTCAATTGGGCTTCTGTAGCTCCAGAAAATCCACTTCGAGTGCAGGGAGGTCAGAATCCAACAGCATCTGCAGCCCTTTTCAGCCTCTGAATCAGATTTTTGCTCAGGTCCCTCAATTTCAGCCAGAAAATACCTGAAATCACAGAAAAACACATAAACTCAAGTAAAGTCCAGAAAAGTAAATTTTAAATAAAAACTAAAAAAAATATAATAAAAACTAACTAAAACATACTAAAAGCATACTAAAAATAATGCCAAAAAGCGTATAAATTATCCGCTCATCAGTAATCATATGCCAAATTATTTGAAAGTAAACAAAGCAAAGAAAAAAAATGATACCAAAGGTTGGGTTGCCTCCCAGCAAGCGCTCTTTTAATGTTATTAGCTTGACATGTTAGTTCTTGAATTTTCTTCCTCTTCTTCCAATTGGTTAAGAGAAATGACTTCAAGGGAGAAGAAGAGAAGATTGATGCCCCTTGATTTGAGTGCCTCCTAACATGCCTTCTTTTGTTGTTATTATATTGATTCCTTTTGCTTGTCGGGGTGGGGTTTAAATTGCTTTTTATTGACCTTCTCTCTTTTATGGATGTTCTCTTTTATTTCTTGGTCGCAATCCTTCTTTGAGTGTTTTCATTGATTGCCTTCACTTCCTTGATTTCAAGACTTAGGTGTTGTATGATGGTTGGAGTGTCCTCTTCATCAAGAACCTCTTGGATTGATGGTTGAATTAAATCTTCCTCTATACAACTTTCTACTTCATTGGAGTGTGAACTTTCTTGGTTGTTTTCTTCCCTTACAACCTCCTTCTTCATCGGGATTTCTCTTGGTATAGGGGCTTCTTTTCCTTGTTCTTCCAATTCTTCCTTTACTCCCACAAATTGGTCTTCAATCCTCTTGCTAAGCACTACACTCCTCTTGTGGTATTATATTCTTCCCTTGGCCTAGGAAAGATATTGGTTGGTTCATCAACAAAATATTGTACCGATTGTCTCATTTTCTCTTCTTGAGTCCTTCTTGAGGCTTCCATATTTTCAACCAACTCCCTTCTCTCTCTCATAATTAAGGACTCATTGAGTTGTACAATTGAGGCATATGTTTGAGAGAGTTGCTCTAGTGTAAGTGCTAGAGAAGATTTTTGATGAGTTTGTGAAGGTGTATAGGTTGTGGTGAAATTGTTTGGAGGGGATGGATATGGATTTTTTGAGTTGTGGAATAAGTTTTGTGAATTTTAAAATGAGTTTTGTGTATAGTAAAATGAATTTTGTGGTTAATGAATTGAATTGTATGAATTTCGGAAGGAATTTTATGTTGAAGCAAACTCATGTGGTGAAGAATTTTGATATGAAAAGTTTGGAGGTGAGGTTGGACAATTTTGCTTAAATGCATCTAGGGATGATGGCTCTTGATGGATGGGACAGGAAACATTGCATTCTCTTTGATTTTGGCCTTCCCAATCACAATTTGGATAGTTATCCCATTCATAGGAGTATGAATTATTTTATGTTCTTGGGAAGTATCCCATTTGGTTTGATTGCTCAAACTCCATCATTCCTTGCTCTTGATATCCCCAACCACAATTAGTATAGTAACTTGAATCATTTTGTGGTGGTGGAAAATACCCCATGTAACTTGCTTGATCATTGTGTGACCTTGGGGCATATCCCATTTGGGTTGATTGCTCATGATCCATCATTTCTTGTTGATATTCCTATCCACCATGAGGATAATGACATGAATCATTTTGTGGTGGTGGGCAATATCCCATGAAATATGACTGATCAACATGTGAGGTAAACTCCATTTTAATTGAAAAATGTTGTATCAAACACAACCACCAAGAGAAATTGAAATTCCTTGTATCACAACTAAAGAATTCTTAGTGAGGCAATAACACAAACACCTTACTAGCAATAACAAAAGAGAAATATAAAAAAGACAAAGTAAATGACAAAAAAAAATGAAAAGAAAAAAATTGCCTAATCTAAATAATCAATCAATCGATAGTTTTCTAATCACAATTAATGCTCGGCAATGGCGCCAAAAACTTGATACGTAAAAAAATTAATTACACGTAATTAACGGTAAGTATACCAGGTCGTATCAAGTAATAAAACTCACAAGAGTAAGGTCGATCGCACGAGGATTAAAAGATTAAGCAATCAATAGTTAATTGATTATTCTAGTTAGACAAACACAATTGGGTGATAATCAAGCAAGAAATGTAAATGACATGAAATTAAAAAAACTAATAAAGTACAAGGAAAGTAAATGACAAGAAATTAAAGTGCTGAAAATTAAAGTGCAAGAATGTAAATTGCAAGGAATGGTAAGTACAAGAAAGTAAAGTGCAAGAAAGCAAATGACTAGAAAGTAAAACCAAGTGAAGCATTTCTACAAACACTTGGAAGGCATAAATGTGCAAAAGTAAATAAAGCCATAAACGTGCATAAGTAAATGACAAGAATTTAAAGAGAACAATTAAATGACAAGAATTAAAGACAAGAAGTAAATAACAAGAATTAAGAATGAAATTAACATTGGGATCAAGAGATATTGCATTCTCAAGATCAACAATTCTCATTTCCAATTCAGTCATGCAATCATTGATCTCTTGGCAAACCATAAGTATTCAAACCCCAATCTCTTGGTGATTTGATTTCTCTTAACTTGATCAATTGCCAATCTCTTGATCTAATTGCTCATGAGAAAAGATAAAGAATGGTCTCTAATTTAGAGCCACATAACCCTCAAGATTTCAATTCAAAGTGATTACATCTCACATATCAAGCTAAGAATTATCAATCAAGAGAGTTATGAGAGAAGAGCCTCAAACTAAATTCTATAACTCCTTTCTCAAGTTCATCATATAATTCAAATAGATCTAATCCCTCTCTCGATAGTAATTAGATCTTTGAAGCACAAAGACCCTCTCTAAAGAAGCAATGAAAGAAGAATTGAAGATGAAGAATGAAAATAAATCAACCCATTAAATTGCAATAGAGCTCTCTTTCCCAAATGTTAGAAATTAGAAACTCATAGAAAAATATTTACAAAAGTGTGTATGAAAGAAAATGGAAGAAGAGAAGAGAATTCAAGTTAAAAGGGAGTGGAGTCACGTTCACCCCTCCATGGTGTGTGTAGAATGATGAATCTAAGGTCCTATTTATAATCTACCTAAATTACAAATTCAAAATAAATGCCCACTATAGACTATTATATATCATTGGAAAGTCCTAGATCTCAGCTTTCATTTTTTTTTTGGTCGGATGGATTGGACAACCCACAATCATAGGTATCACTACACACTCACACTACACACCCACACACACAACACTAAAGGGTTTCTTTTCAACTTGGTGCATACACCAAGGTTCGAACCCGGATGCAGCGTATTAAGAGGCACATGATTTACCATCTGAGCTAAGCCTCAGCTACCTGGATCTTAGCTTTCCAACGCTGCTAAAAGCTATTATTTGGACTTTTCTAGCCCAAGTTATGATCTTTTGAAGGTGAAGAGGTCAGTCTGGCGAAGTGCAGGGACTTGTTTTACGCTGAAATTATGAAGCTAAACGACTAGCAATTTGTCCCCTCAAATCTAGTGTCACTATAAAGTGTTATATATGGTTGAAAAGCTCTGGAAGTCTACTTTCTAATGGCACTAAGATCACCTCATTTGGAGCTTTGTAACTCGAGTTATTCTTTTTGGAGAGTGAAGAGGTCAAGGTTGCAAATCCTCTTTGCTCCTCTTTGAGTTTGTTTCCAACTCTTTTGCCACCATGGGAGTGTGCTTCCTCTATTACTGCTTTTATTGCTTCCTTTTCTATTATTTTCTACAAAATTCATTAATTCATGCAATCAAAGTAATATTCAACTTAAGCACAACAAATACTCAATAATCGGGCATTATAAACTAATTTTTGATATGAAAAAGCATAGAAAAACATAACATGATATGCAATCATCACCTCCCCAATGGAGATATCTCCATTTTTGACAATTTCAGCTCAATTGCATAGATGACAGATGAGATGTGGGAATGCAATGGATCAGCTACCTTGTACAATACTTGAGGAATCACCTCATGTACTTCCACCTCGCTTCCAATCATGATGCAATGGATCATGATGGCACTGTCAACAGTTACTTATGACCTATTGCTAGTGGGAAAGATGGAACATTGGATGAATTCCAACCATTCTCTAGCTATGGGCTTTAGGTCAAGCCTTCTTAGTTGAATGGGCTTGCCTTGGGAACCCCTTTTCCACTATGCTCCTTCCACACTGATATCTGAGAGTACTTGATCCAATTTTTTATCAAAGTTGACTCTCCTAGTGTAAGGATGAGGATCTCCTTGCATTAGAGGCAATTTGAATTCCAACCTCACACTTTTCGGGCTGAAATCTAAGATTCTCCCTCGGACCATGGTGATCTAATTCATTGGATTTGGGTTCACACTAGTGTTATGGTTTTTAGTAACCCATGCATTAGCATAGAACTCTTGCACTAGGAGAATTCTGACATCCTGAATGGGATTGGTTAGGACTTCCCAACCTCTTCTCTGGATCTCTCTTCAGATTTTCAGTCACTCATTCTTCTTGTGCTTGAAAGGGACCTCAGGGATCACTTTCTTCTCTGCCACTACTTCATAGAAGTGGTCTTGGTGGGCTTTAGTGATGAATCTCTCTATCTCCCAAGATTCAAAGGCGGTGGCTATTGCCTTTCCTTTCCTCTTTCTAGAGGGTTCTCCTACCTTGGGTGCCATGAATGGTAATGGAAAGAAAAAAAGCTATGCTTTTCCAACACCAAACTTAAAATTTTGCTCGTCCTCAAGCAAAAATAAAGAAAAGAGAAAAATAGAATAGAAGAAGAAGAAAATAGAAGAAGATAGAGGGAGAGAGAGGGCTCAGCCTTATGGGGTGTATGAAGGGGTATGAAGAAGGGTATTTATAGAATGGGGGTAGGTTAGGGTTCGGTCTTGGGTGGGGTTTTGGGTGAGAAATTTGATTTTGAATTGGGTGGGGGTTGGTGGGAGTTATGATGGATTTGGGAAAGTGATATGGATGTGATTGGGCTAGGGTTTATAGGGAAAGTAAGAAGGAATAAGTGGGGTAGGTGAAGATGTTATGGGATCCACTGGTCCTAAGAGGTTAGGGAATCTAGATTCCCTGCTTCTCTGCACTGGCATTTGAACGCCCAGAGCTTTCTTCCTGGCTGGCGTTCAACACCAGCAATACTGCCCATGAGAGGCATTGAAAGCGTAGCAGGGATACCCTGGCTGACGTTTAACTTTAATAACACTCCATCCAGAGTGTTCTATTTTTACTGCTGTGAAATTCTGTCTCTGTTATGACTACTGCATATGATTATGAACCAAAAAGAAAAATAAAATAAAAAGGAAATAAATAAGTAATTAAGGTTGGGTTGCCTCCCAATAATCACTTCTTTAATGTCATTAACTTGACGGTTAGCTCCTTACGGAGGTGAGTATGGGCTAAGAATTTTGCCCCTTACAGTGAACTTTCTTCCTGTTCTCTCATGAATGAGCTCCACATACTATAGAGACAGGATACAACTCACTGTATGTGGTAAGGCTGGCTTCTTGGTGAAGACAACTCTCATGCCAGGTGAGAGGCCTTCAGTAGCGATTTTCTTGTCCCACCATCCTTTAAGTACTTTGTTCTCAGTACCTTTGTGCTTAGAGCTTGTTGGTGGCTAATTCACCCGAAAACTGTCTCTCAACAATTTTCGTTCCGGCAAGTGCCCCAGATTGTTGTCAAGTAAAAACTCACTGTAGAGTGAGGTCGAATCCCACAGGGATTGGTAGCTTGAGCAACGTTAATTAGAGAATTGTTCTAGTTGAGAGAAATCAGAATTGAATTGGGATTGCAGAAAATAAACTGGCGGGAAACTTAAATTGCAAGAAAGTAAATGAACAAAAATTAAATTGCTGGAAATTAAATGACAGAAGCTTAAATTGCAAGAAATTAGGTGGCAATGGGGATTAAGCATGAAAGTAAAGAGCAGAATGTAAATAGAATGGATAGATCAGAGATGGGGAATTCATTGGGTTTTAGGAGATATTGAATTCTCTGGATCAAATCATTTTCATCTCTTCCTCAATCAATGCATTCATTGACATTGCTTGGCAATCTTAGATAATCGGATCCCAATGTCTTGGCTCACCGATCTCTCTAAGCATGAACAATTGCCAAATGTCTTGATTTAATTACTCATGGGAAGAGTTGAAGTTCGATCACTGACTATACCACACAAATTCATAGATCAAAGTATTGGTAGGATTACATGTCACTATATCCATCCAACCCCCAACCTAATCCAATGTGAGAAAGCAAATCTAGCCTGAATTCTTCATTTCTCTCTCAAGGATCTGAACAATTCCAATTATGGATAGCTTCTTTCTCAAGACAACTATCCAATTGAATTAAGACCGAAAGCTTTCTAACAAAAATCAAGAGAAAAGAAAGAAGAAGAAGATGAAAACTACTATTAATCCATTGAATTACAATAGAGCTCCCTAACCCAATGAAAGGGGTTTACTTGTTCATAACTCAATTCAATTTACAGAAAAAGAAAAGTGCAGAAAGAAATAAAGAAAATACAAAAGAAACTAAAAGAAACTAAAAGAAAAGTGCAGGAAACGAAAATTTAGGGAATTGCACTCTCAGAACCCCCTTCAGGGCCTCCCCGAGAGCCCCTTCAATCTTCAACAATTCTTCTATTTATAACCCTCTTCTCATCTTTGATTGGATCAAGTATTTGGATGTGGGCCTTGGTTGAAGGAGTTAGGAGCAATTCTCCAGGGATGGGCATTGGCAACTCACTTTCATATTGGGCATAGGTGGAATTTGGAATTGAATTGGCTTTAACGTTGGTGATCACGTTTGAGGGCAAAACCTTGAATCAAACACCGTTTTGAAAATTTAGTTATGCTTGCTGTTATAGGTGTTTGACTCAACATTGGAGGACCAACATTCTGCTATTCACGCGTACGCGTGACCTACGCGGACACGTGCGCGTGGTTGGGCTGAAAAAGTATGTTCACGCATACGCGTCATTGACACGTACGCATCGATGCAAAATTCCCAACTCCCATTTTTCAAATCTTATCGCGGACATTGGAGGCAGCGTTTGAGGCAACGTTGGACCTCCAACGTTCGCACATCCACGCATTCGCCTCACCTACGCATGCGCGTGGATGCTAAATTCCCAAATTCCAAATCTGAATATTGCACATCAAGCCTTGAGACGTCACTTTGTCCTCTTGGCAAGGTTGCCAATTTGATACCCACTATAGACTATTATATATGGTTGGAAAGATCTGAATGTCAGCTTTCCAATCCAAGTAGAATCACCTGAATTGGACGTCTGCAACTCGAGTTATACTCCATCGAAGGTGCAGAGGTCAGCTGGCCTTACTACAGTTGGTACAATGTTCGTTTATGCACTTTTTAGGGAAGTTTTCTACCTCAATTTTAGTGTCCACCATGTAGTGCCATATATGCTTGGAACGTTCTCGATTCCTACTTTTCAATGCTTTTGGAATTACCTCATTTGGAGCTCTGTAGCTCAAGTTATTTTTGTTGGAAGTATACCTCTTTAGGCTGTGGGGAGCGACGTTTCCAGCAATGTTGGAGCACCAACTTTGGCTCCAACATTGCTTCCCTTTGCCTCCTTTCATGGCCTTCTTGTTTCCTCTTTGCCTTCCGTTTTCTTAGCTCCCTTTCCACCTATCATCAACCAAACATTTGCATCAAAGTTTGCTATAATTCACAAGATATTTGCAACATTAAATCATCAAACACAAGTTGCATAAAATCTTATAAAAAGCACATAAATAACCAAGTTTGCATGAATCAAGGTGTGCATAAAATTCTCATCCAAATACTTACTTATTGCCTAAGAAATGCATGAAACTACTCTAAAACAAACTAAAAATGGCTTGTGAAACTAGCCAAGATGCCCTGGCATCACAACACCAAACTTAAATCTTGCTTGTCCTCAAGCAAGTGATAAAACATGAAATACAAGAGATACAAGTCCTTATTCAGAGAATTCAAATCCTTGGTTCATGGAGTTTTATGCATGGCAATTTAGGTTCATGTTCATGCTGGTTTCTAGGCTCTCATATGCTCTTGAACCCTCACTCTATTGCCTTTCTATGAGACTCTTATTCTTGATCCTTAACTTAGCTCTGTTTTTGTTTTCTTTTCTTCTTTAGACCTTATTGCTTCATGTAGCTAAGTGTTCTGTGTTGAGATAACTCTTTAGGATAGGCTTTCAGCCAACACTCCCGAACCAGTTAGTTCAAGGTGCTAGGTGTTGAAACACCCCTAAGGACTTAATTACCCAAGTCTCTCCTCAACACATACACACCATATGCACATGGTTTGTTATTCATTCCATAGACCTTGGTGTCAAGCACCTCTTTGGGTTGCTAAATGCCTTGTGACAAGGTTTCTCTTTATAGTGGACTTTCAGTTGACAATCCCGGGTTAGTTAACTCAAGTTGTTAAGTGATGAAGCACTCCTAAGAACTTACTCTTCCAAGCAGATCCTTGCACAAAAACACCACGGACACATGCCTCAAGATCAAAACTATTGGTGCCTAGCTTTATTTTCTGCTCTTTTCATTCTTTTTCATTCTCTTTTTCTCTTTTTAGGATCCTTATTAATTCATTTAAGTCTCATAGAATGCACTTCAAGCTCATAATTCAAGAGATATCTTAGCCCTTTACCTTATTGATGAACCAACTTAGCTAACAAATACCACCACAACACTAGGACTTTATTCTGTACATTGGATTTCACTCTTGTCTTTCACAGCAAATTCTCATAAACTCTTTTATTGAGCTCAAGGACACAGAATAAAATTTAAGCAAGATGACAATGAAGTAGGCACTTAGACTAGCAGCCCTAAAACATCAATAAAGAGAAACAAGCAGAATATGAATGTTCATAAGAATAGGATTCAATCATACTTCCAATTACAGCACTACAAATCAGAGACAGTTAAGTACAATACAACTTGTTGGTGTCTTCTTGTTTCCTCCTTGTCATCATCATCCACTGCTTTTGCATCCTTCTTTGTCTCCTTGGATGATGGTGCATAATTTTTTTCAAGAGATTGATTGAATTCCTGCAAAGTTATTGGATGTTGCTTGTTCCCTAAGCACTTAAAAAAATAGTTATCATGCAATATGCTTGTGAATTTCTGAGCTTAATTTTGTGTGTGAACACCAAACTTAGTTCCTTGCCTAATGCAACAGATTGAATACATGCAGAAAACCTCATGTGCTTTTATTAAGAAAACAACTATGAACTAGAAAAATAAACTATGAACTAGAAATTAAACTATTATTAAGTAGTTTCCCTGATTGGTTGGAGCTTGTGACTAGTCATGCTGAGGGTTACAACGTGTTTTTTTAATGAAATCTTTGGTGGAACACCAAACATAGAATTACACATTCACCCCTAAATTATTTTGGTGTGCACACCAAACTTAGCTCCTTGCAATACAGAGAGATCTACTTACTCTTTTATTGAAATAACTAGAAAAAGAAAACTACCTCTGGTTAGGTTGCCTCCCAACAAGCGTTCTTTTATTGTCATTAGCTTGACATTTTGGTCATGAGTTTCTTCCTCTTCTTCCAGTTTGTTAAGAGAAATGACTTCCAGTGGAAAAAGGAGCCAATTAATGCCCCTTGTTGTGCATGCCGCTTTCCAGCAAGCTTTCTTTTATGACTGGCTTGAGTAAACTTGCTTGTTGGATCAGCAATTGGATTATTCTTTGACCTTCTTTCTTTTATGGATATGATCCTTTGTTTCTCGGTCACAATCCTCATTTTGGTGCTTGTAATTACTGCCTTCACATCTTTGATCTCAGTATTTGGATCTTGTTGGATAGTTGGAGCATCCTCTTCATCAAGAGCTTCTTGAATTTCTTGTTCAATGAACTCACCCCTATATGCAACTCTCTGTTTCATTGGAGTGTGGACTCCCTTGATTGACTTCCTCCTTTTCTTCTTCATGATGTTGCATTAAATCTTCTGGGAGTGAATTTTCACATTCCTTTGTCACCCCTAGTAGCCTCTGTGGGTTTGGAAACTTAGGCTTGTATGCTCTCCCAACCTCCTCCTTCGTCATAGGAATCTCACTTGGTATGGGTGCCTCTTTTTCTTGTTCTTCTGATTCCTCCCTTGGGTTTGCCATGGTACCACTGAGAGAATTATGGTAGTGATTTGCTTTAATAGATATCCAACTTGTGCCTCAAGCTTCTTAATGGCAACCCCCGATTCAGCATACTAGATCTTACTTCCTCCTGAAAGGTTCTTATGTCTTTAAACTCCTTGCAAAGGTTTGCAATCATAGATTCCATTTTAGCCATTTTGTCCTCGTTATGTGGTGATGATTGGTTGGAATTGAAGTATTAAGAATGGTTGTTGTGGCTTTGAGAGTAGTATGACTCTTGTGGGTAATGGAATGAATTTTGTGGAATGTGAAGAGAATTTTGCGTGTAGTGGAATGGATCTTGTGAATGGTGATATGAATTATATAGATCTGGGAAGAAATTATGTGTTGAGGCATACTCAAATGGTGAAGAATTTGGACATGTAAAACTAGGAGGTGAAGTTGGATAATTAAGAGGTGATGGCTTTTGATGAATGGGGTATGAATAAGTGAAATTCCTTTGATTTTGATCTTCCCAGCCACAACTTGAGTAGTGATCAATTTCACCAAAATATGGACCATTTTGTGGCTTTGGTAAGAACCCCATTTCACCTACTTGATACTCCCACCCACTATGAGCATAATAACATGAATCATCATGTGGTGGTGGGAAGTTTCCCAGGAAATTCGATTGACCAGAATATGATGGATGCTCCCTTCTTTCTTACAAGATGCTATGTCTCAAACAATAATCACTAAAAGACATTGGAAATTCCATTGTCATTAATGAGAAAATCTTAGTGAGGCAATATTACAAATAGCTAGTGGTTAGTGTGCCAAAAAGTAAATGAATCAAAGAAAAATAACTCAAAGTACAAAAAATAACAGAAACAACGGAAAGAAAAACTATTAACAAAAGAAAAGAAAAAAAATTGTTTAATCTAGTTATCCTCTAATTTAATAATTTTCAATACAAAACCAATCCCCGGCAACAGCACCATAAACTTGATTCACTTAAAAACTGTCTCTCAACAATTTTTGTTCCGGCAAGTGCACCAGATTGTCGTCAAGTAAAAACTCACTGTAGAGTGAGGTCAAATCCGACAGGGATTGGTAGATTGAGCAACTTTAATTGGAGAATTGTTCTACTTGAGCGAAATCAGAATTAAATTGGGATTGTAGAAAATAAACTGGCAGGAAACTTAAATTACAAGAAAGTAAATGAACAAAAATTAAATTGCTGGAAATTAAATGACAGAAGCTTAAATTTCAAGAAATTAGGTGGGAATGGGGATTAAGCATGAAATTAAAGAGCAGAATGTAAATAGAATGGGTAGATCAGAGATGGGGAATTCATTGGGTTTTAGGAGATATTGAATTCTCCAGATCAAATCGTTTTCATCTCTTCCTCAATCAATGCATTGATTGACATTGCTTGGCAACCTTAGATGATCGGATCCCAATGTCTTCGCTCACCGATCTCTAAGCATGAACAATTGCCGAATGTCTTGATTTAATTACTCATGGAAAGAGTTGAAGTTCGGTCACTGACTATACCACACAAATTCATAGATCAAAGTATTGGTAGGATTACATGTCACTATATCCATCCAACCCCCAACCTAATCCAATGTGAGAAAGCAAATCTAGCATGAATTCTTCATCCATCTCTCAAGGATCCGAAGAATTTCAATTATGGATAGCTTCTTTCTCAAGACAACTATTCAATTGAATTAAGACTAAAAGCTTTCTAACAAAAATCAAGAGAAAAGAAAGAAGAAGATGATGAAAACTACTATTGATCCATTGAATTACAATAGAGCTCCCTAACCCAATGAAAGGGGTTTAGTTATTCATAGCTCAATTCAATTTATAGAAAAAGAAAAGTGCAGAAAGAAATAAAGAAAATACAAAAGAAACTAAAATAAACTAAAAGAAAAGTGCAGGAAACAAAAATTCAGGGAATTGCACTCCCAGAGCCCACTGCAGGGCCTCCCCGAGAGCCCCTTCAATCTTCAACAATTCTTCTATTTATAACCCTCTTCTCATCGTCAATTGGATCAAGTATTTGGATGTGGGCCTTGGTTGAAGTAGTTAGGAGCAATTCTCCAAGGATGGGCATTGGCAACTCACTTTCATATTGGGCATAGGTGCAATTTGCAATTGAATTGTCCTTAACGTTGGTGATCACGTTTGTTGAATCAAATGCCGTCTTGAAAATTCAGTTCTGCTTGCTACTATTGGCATTTGACTCAATGTTGGAGGGCCAAAGTTCTGCTATTCACACGTACGCGTGACCTACGCGTACACGTGGATGGTCAAATTTGCCATTTCATGAGTGCGCGTGCCGTACGCGTGCGCGTGGTTGTGCTGAAAAAGTATGTTCACGCGTACGCATCACGTCGCCGCGAAATTCCCAACTCCCTTTTCTAAAATCTTATCGCGGACGTTGGAGGTAGCATTTGAGGCAACGTTGGACCTCCAACGTTCACACATCCACGCGTGCGCGTGGATGCTAAATTCTCAAATACCAAATCTGAATGTTGCACATCAAGCCTTGAGACGTCACTTTGTCCTCTCATCAACATTGCCAATTTGATGCCCACTATAAACTATTATATATGGTTGGAAAGATCCGAATGTCAGCTTTCTAACCCAACTAAAATCCTCTCAATTGGGCTTCTGCAACTCGAGTTATAATCCATCGAAGTTGTAGAGGTTTTCTGGCCTTACTACAGGTTGGTACAATGTTCGTTTATGCACATTTTGGGGCAGTTTTCTACCTCAATTTTAGTGTCCACCGTGTAGTGCCATATATGCTTGCAACGCTCTCGATTCCTACTTTCCAATGTATTTGGAATCACCTCATTTGGAGCTCTGTAGTGCATGTTATTCTTGTTGGAAGTATACCCCTTTAGGCTGTGGGGAGCGACGTTTCCAGCAACGTTGGAGCACCAACTTTGGCTCCAATGTTGCTTTCCTTTGTCTCCTTTCATGGCCTTTTTATTGCCTCTTTGCCTTCCATTTTCTTAGCTCCCTTTACACCTATCATCAACCAAACATTTGCATCAAAGTTTGCTATAATTCATAAGATCTTTGCATCATTAAGTCATCAAACACAAGTTGCATAAAATCTTATGAAAAGCACATAAATAACCAAGTTTACATGAATCAAGGTGTGCATGAAATTCTCATCCAAATACTTACTTATTGCCTAAGAAATGCATGAAACTACTCTAAAACAAACTAAAAATGGCTTGCGAAACTAGCCAAGATGCCCTGGCATCAGCGGTTGCCCAACACCAAACTTAGAATTGATGTCTGGGGGCTCTGCAAAGCACTACATCGAAAGAGAGGATTGGAACACTAGGTGTTGCACAATTATCTCTCTTTTATTTGAGGGAGAATTAGGGTGAGACTTCTTGAACAAGATGTGGTCCTCTCCTAGTTGTAGAGTTAGTTCTCCCTTAGACACATTAATGATAGCATTAGCAGTGGCTAGGAAAGGTCTTCCAAGGATGACAGAATCATCCTCATCCTCTCCTATGTCTAAGACTATGAAGTTTGCAGGGATGTAGTGGTTTTCAACATTCACCAAGACATCCTCTACTAAGCCATATGGCTTCTTCATTGTCTTGTCTGCCATTGACGTTAGGATTATTGCTAGTAAAGAATTTTATAAAAATAGTCACGTTGTAGATATAGATTCTAAACCAACAGAAATCCCTTCGTGCAAACATTTTGGTTGTCACAAGTAACAAACCCCTTTAAAATTGATAACCGAGTATTTAAACCTCGGGTCGTCTTCTCAAGGAATTGCAGGGAGGTGTGTTCTTATTATTGGTTATGCAAAAGTGTATTTGGGGTTTTGGATTAAGGTAAAAGGTATGTTGAATGACAATTAAAATAAAATAATAATAACTGTAAAATAAACTCTTGGCAAAGTATGAAAATTCGGAAGTCCTATCCTAGTTATCCTTATCAATTGTGATGAGAATTGAAGTTTTCTCCCACTTTGTTAACCTCTAACTATGAAGGTAAGTTAAGTAGATGAATTAATTCGAATCCTCAAGTCCCAGTCTTTCCTTGGGGAAAGTTAGAGTTATTGGATCTCGAATCAATTCTTGAAGAATTCCAATTTTCAATCAACAATGAGTTTGATAACTCAAGAGTCACCAATTAATCAACCAAAGCCAAAAGGAAAAATATCTAATGTAAATTAAAAGCATTCATATAAATAAAACAATCATAAACTGAAATACCTCAAATAACATTGATTAAGAAAATCAATCCAAACATAAAGAGTTCATAAAATAAATTGGGAAAATATATAAAAGGAATATTGAACCTGTAATTGAAGAAGATAAAAATATTCCTAAGTCCTTTAAGAGGAATCCTAATCCTAATCCTAAGAGAGAGGAGAGAGCCTCTCTCACTAAAAACTACATCTAAAACTAAAATTATGAATTATGAGAGCATGATGAGTCTCTGCAAGTTCCCTGACTTTAATCTGTGTTTTTGGGCCAAAAAATGGGTTGAAATGTGGCCCAAAATCTCTGCCAGTGACTTTTGTAATTCTACAGATCGCGCACGTCACGCGATCGCATCATCCATGCGGACGCGTCATTCGCGTTTTTCCCTGCCACGTGTTCGCGTCGTCCATGCTTCCACGTCACTTGTGCTTTTCCAATCCGCGCGGTCACGTGAGCCATGCGACCGCGTCACTACGGATTCCTTTCTTCCACGCGGTCGCGTCGCTGACGCGTACGCGTCACTTCTCACTGGTCATCTTCTCAATTCTTGTGTTCCTTCCATTTTTGCAAGCTTCCTTCCCAATCTCTCACTCATTCATGTCCTATAAAGCCTGAAACACTTAACACACAGATCAAGGCATCGAATGGTAATAAGAGAGGATTAAGATTAGCTAAATTAAGACCAAAGAAGCATGTTTTCAATCATGTAATAATTTTAGGAAGGAAATATAAATGCATGCTAATTATATGAATAAGTGGGTAAAAACCATGATAAAACCACACAATTAAACACATTGTAAACCATAAAATAGTGGGTTATCAACCTCCCCACACTTAAACATTAGCATGTCCTCATGCTAAACTCAAGGAGACCAAATAAATGAGTACGGAAAGGCAAGACTTATGCAATGCAACCTATGAATGTGAATGCAACTACATGCTAAAATGACTCTACTTACTTGGTGAAAAAGTAAATAAATCTTTCAAGAATAAATATGAACTGGATTTTACTAACTCAAATCACAAAATACAATATAAATAACTTGCAAGAAGAAGATAGCTCATAAAAGCAGGGAACATAGAATTAAGCACTGAACCCTTAGTAGTAGTGTATATCATTCTAACTCTCAAGTGTCTAGGGTCAATTTTCTCAATTCTCTACTAATCTTGCTTTCTATAGCTTGCTCTTTATCTAACAATCAACAAAAAATTTAATGCACCAATACAAAAATCAAGAGGTCTTTTAAGTGTTGTGATGGGGTTAGGGTCAAGGTAGGATTGTATTTGGCCAAGTGGACTAAAATTTGAATCCTTAATTAACATAAACTTTCCACCTAACTCAAGACAATTCATTTAATTAAAATACAAAATCCAACTTCCCATTAACTGTGCTTTCCTACATATTTATGCATCCCAAGTTTTGAGTGCAGCTCATATGCATTGATTTCACTATTTATTTTGGGGCATTTTGTCCCCTTTTATTAATTGCTCTTTTTTTTTCAATGCATATAATTAAAGTATTGAATGCAATAACATGTGCTCAACCATTATTTTTCACATTTTCACTAAAATATACAACACTCAATTATTCAAACCAAATATTTTCAAACCCAACTTCCCCACACTTAAATCATGAGCACTTTTACTAGTCTAAGCTAACCAAGGATTAAAATTAAGGACATTATTGTTTTCCGTTTAGAGTTAGTAATGAGCTAAAGTAAAGAACAAATGGGTATAGTAGGCTCAAATTGGTTTGCAAAGGATAATGAAAGGGTAAGGCCATATGGGTATGTAAGCTTAGTGAAACAAGGGCCTTAATCATATCAGTGCATGCATACATCAAACAATGGAAATATAGAATTAAGCAAGACAAAGATCACAATTTTAGAGAGAAAAACACACACCAAAAATAAAATATTGGTTGGTAAAATGCAGCCAATTCAAATAGGCTCAAAAATCTCACAGGTTTTGTGTGTTCGAGCTCTAAACCATGTTCCAGTATAATATTTCTTCAAACAAGTGTAACATTAAATTTTATTCAAATTAGTGAAATGCTCTAAAAAGTTTCTTGAAAAAAAAATATTACTTTAACCAAGTGGTAAAATATGCAAAAATCAAACAAATATGCAATCAATAATGCAAATGCAACAATGAACAAGGAAAATAAACCATTGGTGTTGAGATAGAAGAGTAACTAACCCATGGAGATCGGTATCGACCTCCCCACACTTAAAGATTGCACCGTCCTCGGTGCATGCTGAGATGTGCAAGTGGACCGATTTCTCCAACTGACTCTTTTCTCCAAAGATTGTGCAGATGGACTTGTTTGTCTCCCCTTTTAGAAGTTTCTCTTTTTCCCTTCCTCGGTGGCCATCTTGAAAGAAGAGGAAAAAAAAAAGAAAAAGTAACCCAGAAATAAAGATAAGAAAATAGATAAAGTATGGGTGTTAATGCCAGATAATAGGGGTCTCAATTACATGGTAGCTACAACATGTAAGTGAGAAAATAATAGAAGCCATGGCATGACAGTGGTGCAAGATTTGAAACATAGGGGAGGAGAGTGTGGGTAATGAAAGACAGTATAAGCTCATGTCAATGCAAAAAGGAATACAAATATCATAAAATAATAGCATTGATTTAAATAATATGACCCAACAGTGTAAACAAGTCACTAAGCACCAGATAATACCAGAAAAGTTATAACAGTTGAATAAGAAAATTTAACACCAATGGAAAAATAATAAAGTTAAAAAAGAAAATAAAAATATGCACAAAATTAAGATGAAATAATGAGATATGCAAATAAATTAGATAAAATAAAATAAAAGATAAGAAGAATGAGAAGGAAAAGAAGGGAAGAAGGAGTAAGTAAGAAAGGACGAAGATAGAATAAGAAAAGATAGAAAAATTAGGGTTAGAGAAGAAAAGATAAGAAAATTGGCACTGATCTGGATAGGTTGTGCGACGCGGGTGACGTGGTCGCGTGGGTGACGCGGCCGCGTGGGGCACAATAAGTTCAGGCGATGCGGACGCGTGGGACACACGGACGCATGGCCTGATTTGTGCGATTGGCGCGAGTGCAGCCTCGCATTCGCACAACTCTCTATTTGAATTGCATTTTGCCAAAAATCTGGGTGACGCGGTCGCGTGGGTGACGCGATCGCGTGGATGGCCATTTTTGAAAGACGACGCGGCCGCGTGGGGCACGCGTTCGCGTGGGAGGGCTTGGGCTTCTAGCACGAGTCCAGCCCAATTCCAGCACAACTTTCGGCCATGCACCTCTTTGACGTTGATTTTCATGGCACACGGCCGCATGGGTGACGCAGTCGCGTGGGGTCAAATTATGCTAATGGCGCGCCTCCAGCCACGCTCTCGCGTGACTCTCTATTCAATTCTTTTCTTCCCAACGCACTAGTGACGCGGACGTGTCAGCGACGCTACCGCATCGCGTGCGTGTTTTCCTTTTTTTTTTTATGCAGTATGCAGAATGCAAAATGCAATGAATGTCATGCAAAAATTGCAGGTTCAATAAAAATTCAAAAACAAACTAAAATTAAAACTAAAAAGAGAACGATCATACCATGGTGGGTTGTCTCCCACCTAGCACTTTTAGTTAAAGTCCTTAAGTTGGACAATTGAGGAGTTTCCTGTTATGGCGGCTTGTGCTTGAACTCATCCAGAAATCTCCACCAATGTTTAGAGTTCCAATAGCCTCCGGGGTCCCAAACAAGGCGCAGAAAGCCTTCAAGCAAGTTAAAGCAAGTGACAAGGCCCCAAGAGTGTTGATTTCTAGATTGAATTCCTGGGTCCCAAACCTTGCTTTTGCACCCGTCTTCTTGTTGATCATTAGTGTTCCAACCGGGTGGCAGGCAATCTAAATTCTCACTAAAGCGGCCAAACAACTTCTTAGACCCATTCAGTTGAGCTTTACACCAACCTTTGCGTTTAAAGTTTGAGCACACAACCATGTTGAACCTTGCAGGATAACTCTTACCACTAACCATCTTCCTTTTACTCTTGATGCCACAGAGAGCTCTAAGTTGACCATCCGTCTCTAGTAGCCCATATTCAAGTGGAATTAGAAAGCTAAGGGATATGAATTTTACCCACTTGAATGTTGTGAAGGATGATGGCAACTTAGGGGGAGGTGTTTCTAATGAACGTACAAGCTCCACTTCCTTGTGCTCTACTTCGACATCTTCCACCTCTTTGCAATCTTTTTCAATATCAACCTCTTCCTCTTGGTGGATTTCTTCCGATTCAATTTCTTCTTCATTTTTCACCAAGGGCATGGGAGGTTGTGCTTCTTCTTCTTTAATTTCCATGTCAAGTCCAATGGGAGAGGATTCAAATGTAGATAAGAATTCATTAATGATTGAATCCATCTCTTGATCATCCCCTTCAAAGTCTTCAACCCTGATATGTTTTGGAGGTTGTACACCCTCTTTAATATCAATGTCAAACATCTTGGAAGGAGGCTCTATAACTTGACATTCCCATGGAGGTTCAGCATCTCCTAAGTCTTCAACCACTTCTTCCTCTTCAATGGCAGGCGCAGGTTCTTCCAGTTGTTCCAATACAAAATTGTGCTGCTCACTATCCACCGGAGTTTCTAACTTCTCCTCCATGCTACGTTCTTCATTAGATTGTTCACATGAAGCTTTGGGGATTCCTTGAGTGTCCGAACGTCGGGAGGCTAATTGATTTATCGCTTGGTTCAATTGATGAAGGGTTGCGTAAAATTGATCCACTGATTTCTTGAAATGATCCCTTGATTATTGTTGCGCTCGGCTATCATAAGTAGGATCATAGTGCTCTTGAATTGATGGATATGGAGATGGTGTATATTGAGGTGGTGGTTCTTGGGAGTAATTGGGGTGGAATTGGGGTGGTTCGATATATGGTTCATATGGTTCATAGGGTGGTTGGTATGGTGGATATGGGTTAGGGTCAGATGGAGGAGAATGGCGGAAAGGGGCTTGTGAGTATGGTGGTCCGAAGCTGTGTTGAGGATATCTATTATTTTGGTATGCATTGTAGAGTGGTCTTCGTACATGATATCTTGGAAGGTGTTGTTGCCTAAAGGGCTGATCAGATCATCTTGGCTCCATCCACCTTTGATTGTTTTGACCTTGATGCATATTCCTATTCTCATTATAGTGTCCATTCCTAACAACAACATTGGAATCAAACTTGAAGCCAGAAGGGTGAGAATTCATAGTAGTAGGAGAGAATAAAAACAAAAACTAACAAAAAGAAAATATTTTCAAAAAGATATAATTTTTGAAAAAGGATAAGATGAGATAAAAACTTTTCAAATCTGAATTTTTTTTTTTGAAAAATATTTACAATAACCAATAATAAGGCACACGTTTGCAATTCCCCGGCAACGGCGCCATTTTGACGTTAGGATTTTTGCTAGTAAAGAATTTTATAAAAATAGTCGCGTTGTAGATATAGATCCTAAACCAACAGAAATCCCTTCGTGCAAACGTTTTGGTTGTCACAAGTAACAAACCCCTTTAAAATTGATAACCGAGTATTTAAACCTCGGGTCGTCTTCTCAAGGAATTGCAGGGAGGTATGTTCTTATTATTGGTTATGCAAGAGTGTATTTGGGGTTTTGGATTAAGGTAAAAGGTATGTTGAATGACACTTAAAATAAAATAATAATAACTGTAAAATAAACTCTTGGCAAAGTATGAAAATTCGGAAGTCCTATCCTAGTTATCCTTTTCAATTGTGATGAGAATTGAAGTTTTCTTCCACTTTGTTAACCTCTAACTATAAAGGTAAGTTAAGTAGATGAATTAATTCGAATCTTCAAGTCCCAGTCTTTCCTTGGGAAAACTTAGAGTTATTGGATTTCGAATCAATTCATGAAGAATTCCAATTTTCAATCAACAATGAGTTTGATAACTCAAGAGTCACCAATTAATCAACCAAAGCCAAAAGGGAAAATATCTAAATTAAATTAAAAGCATTCATATAAATAAAATAATCATAAACTGAAATACCTCAAATAACATTGATTAAGAAAATCAATCCAAACATAAAGAGTTCATAAAATAAATTAGGAAAATATATAAAAGGAATATTGAACCTGTAATTGAAGAAGATGAAAATATTCCTAAGTCCTTTAAGAGGAATCCTAATCCTAAGAGAGAGGAGAGAGTCTCTCTCACTAAAAACTACATCTAAAACTAAAATTATGAATTATGAGAGCATGATGAGTCTCTGCAAGTTCCCTGACTTTAATCTGTGTTTCTGGGCCGAAAACTGGGTTGAAATGCGGCCCAGAATCTCTGCCATCGACTTTTATAATTCTGCAGATCGCGCACGTCACGTGATCGCGTCATCCATGCGGACGCGTCATTCGCGTTTTTCCCTGCCACGCATTCACGTCGTCCACGCTTCTGCGTCACTTGTGCTTTTCCAATCCACGCGGTCGCGTGAGCCATGCAACCGCGTCACTGCGGATTCCTTTCTTCTGTGCAGTCGCATCGCTGACGCGTATGCGTCACTTCTCGCTGGTCATCTTCTCAATTTCTTGTGTTCCTTCCATTTTTGCAAGCTTCCTTCCTAATCTCTCACTCATTCATGCCCTATAAAGCCTGAAACACTTAACACACAGATCAAGGCATCGAATGGTAATAAGAGAGGATTAAGATTAGCTAAATTAAGACCAAAGAAGCATGTTTTCAATCATGTAATAATTTTAGGAAGGAAATATAAATGCATGCTAGTTATATGAATAAGTGGGTAAAGACCATGATAAAACCATACAATTAAACACATTGTAAACCATAAAATAGTGGTTTATCTGCCATCTTTAAGGAGATATTTGCAGCTTGTACCTCAAGGATGCCCAGCTTCTCTATTACAGAGAGTGGCATGATGTTTATGCTTGACCATAGGTCACACAGAGCCTTTTCAAAGGTCATAGTGCCTATAGTGCAAGGAATCAGAAAATGTCCAGGATCTGGAAGCTTCTGAGGTAGCTTCTGCGGAACCAAAGCATGGAGTTCTTTGGTAAGCAATGGAGGTTCTAACTCCAAAAGCCTTGTACCAAATAACTTGGCATTTAGCTTCATAAGAGCTCATAGGTACCGAGCAACTTGCTCTTCCCTAGTGTCTTCATCCTCATTAGAGGATGACTATTCATCAGAACTCATGCACTGCAAAAGTGCATGCAAAGGAACCTCAATGGTCTTTATGGTTTCCTTTGGTTATGGGATAGAGATTTCTTGAGTGAGACTTAAGCACTCAGGGGGTATGCTTTCACTGCCGTCTAACGCCAGCTCTGTTAGCTCTATTGGCATTAAGCCCCCTGGCTGTGTGATGACTTGCATCATTTACCCTTTTTACCTATGCAAAAGGACCATAAAAAGAGCACATATTCATTGTTTCAATGCAATTTCATGAGCTAAATGATAAGTATTATGGTACATTGCTTTGAAATGGGTTTATGCTGAATTTCAGGGGAAAAGTGCAACAAAAAAGGAAGAAAACAACAAAACAGAGTCGGGCGTGTGAAACTGGCGTGCTACTTAGAGCAAATGCCATGAAAGTATATGGGCGTGGCACGCCAGGAGCTGGGCGCGGCACGCTAGTACAAGTTTCCAGAGAGCAATGCTAGAAGCCACAAGACGGGTGTGGCAGGCCAGGATGGGCGTGGCACGCCAGCTCCATCAACTACTATGGACGTGCCACTTGAAACATGGAGCGTGGTATGCCAGTTCATCAATCCAAAGGACCAAGCACTTGGGCGTGCCACTTGTTATCGAAGGCATGGCACTCCAAGCTCTCATCATCACTTGGGCATGCCACTTGAGGAGCCAGGCGTGGCATGCCAAGCTTAAAGAGGGCCATCATCACTTGGGCGTGCCACTTGAGCAGCACGGCATGGCACGCCAGTACAAATTTCCATAGGCAAGATTGAAGGTCCAAACACATGGGCATGCCACTTGAGATTAAAGGCGTGGCACACCAAGCCCTCACCCTCACTTGGGCGTGCCACTTGATATCGAAGGCGTGGCACACCAGCTCTCAACCATCACTAAGGTGTGCCACTTGAGATCGAAGGCATGCCAGACTCTCATTCTCACCTAGGCGTGCCACTTGAATGCCAAGGCATGGCACACCAACCCTCATTGATCATCTGGGCATGCCACTTGGATGTTGGGCGTGGCACGCCAGCTCCTGGAACGAGGAGGAATTATGGGTGTGGCACACTAGACCTTGGGCGCGGCACGCTAGTTATATTTTCCATAGAGAGAGGTAGGAGGCTAACCATATAGGCGTGCCACTTGGTGTCGAAGGCATGGCACGCCAGTAATCATTTCTCACTTGGGCATGACACTTGAGTCTCAGGCGTGGTACGCCAGCATCAACCATCAACAAAAAAAAGACATGGGCGTGCCACTTGAGTTCTGGGTGTGGCACGCCAATGAAGGAACCAACACATACAAGGGGCGTGGCACGCTAGACCTTGGGCGTGCCACATTGGTACAACTTTCCAGAATGAAGAAGAGGAGGACAAAGGCATGGGCGTGCCACTTGGGATCGAAGGCGTGGCACGCCATGGCAACAAAAGCCCAACAAAAGCCTCGGTGTGCCACTTAGGCTCGAAGGAGTGGCACGCCAGGCTAACCAAAGCATGAAAAGACCCTGGGCGTGCCACTTGGGCTCGAAGGCATGGCACACCAGGGGCAGAAACACATGGGGGCGTGCCATTGGAGAGCTGGGCGTGGCACGCCACTGAAGCGCGAGTCACACGCCAGCCACTGGAGGTCACGTTTATTGAGTTTTCTTTTTCCCTCCAATTGTAATTTTCTTTTCTGTTTGTATTTTTTTATTTCTAGTAGTAGGAGTAGTATAAATAACCCACGAAAATACTGAGAATGGGGTGCTTAGAGTTGTTATTGGAGTAGCTTTTGTTGAAAGCATAGTTAGATTTACTTTTCATCTTTTTCCATCTCTTGTACTTTTCCGTGAGTTATGAGTAGCTAACTTCCCTCTCATTGAGGGAGGGAGCTTTATTGTACATGATAGATTAATGATAGTGAATTTCTCCTTCTCTTCATCTTCTCTTTGATTTGCTAGAAGGAATTTCATTTTAATGCTAGTGTTCAATCATCTTGGGAAAATGGGTTTCATAGGAACCTTGGAAAAGTAAACATGAAACCATTCTTGAAATCCCTTCTCACACTTGAGTAGAATCTAGGTTTTGGTGATTGGATATGGTGACATATAATTCACCTTCTACCTGGACCTATGATGATATGTGGCATAATCAGGGACCAAGTATATCTCTCTTCATGAGCAAGGAATTAGCTGATTATCAAGATTTAAGAGATTGAGTCACCAAGGGATTGGGGCTCAATCAATCATAATTGCCAAGAGGTCAATGAGTTGCATATTGAAGATGACATGAGCTAGATTTAATCCAAAGAGAACAATATCTCCCAATCTCAATGAATTCCCCTATTCTTATCTTCCACATTCTTTATAGCTTTGTTTACGATTCTGTTAATCCCCATTCCCATTTACAATTCAGTAATTTCTGTTTTTGCACGTTACATTCTCGCCATTTCCTTTTATGCACTTTATTTCGTCTCTTTACCTTTGAGTCATTTAATTTCCTGCTCATTTATAATTCTGCAATCATATTCTATATTGCTCAGCTTGACTAATTCACCAATTGATTAAAATTGCTCAAATCTACCAATCTCTGTGGATACGATCCCATTCCTTTGTGGGTTATTATTGGACGATACTTTGGTGCGTTTGCCAAAGAACGGATTCATAATAAAAAATTTTGT
Source organism: Arachis duranensis (assembly GCF_000817695.3). Taxonomy (NCBI): domain Eukaryota; kingdom Viridiplantae; phylum Streptophyta; class Magnoliopsida; order Fabales; family Fabaceae; genus Arachis; species Arachis duranensis. The sequence goes on along the minus strand of NC_029780.3, from coordinate 66,125,277 downwards.
GGGGTGTGAATTCTGGTTATCACTATGCACCCTTACTGGCGTTAAATGCCAGTCCATCTAGTGTTTTGGGCGCTGAATGCCCAGCAGGGATGTCCTTGCTGGTGTTCAACGCCAACTTCCCTGGGTGTGTGGGCGTTGAACACCTAGTTAGGGTTTCTTCACTTGCGTTCAACACCAGAATGGCTGCCTGTTTGGGCGTTGAACGCCCAGTGAGGAGTTCCTCATTGGCGTTCAACACCAGAGTTCTTGGGTGTTTGGGCATTAAACGGCCATCCAGTGCTCCTTGGTGATGTACCACTATTTCGTGGTACATTTTGTGCTCAATTTGGGTGGATTTTATCCACTTTTCCCATATTTATTCAATTCAATAGCATGATTTCATAATTTTCTCCTAAATTGTGCTTAAGTGTAAAAACATGCTTTTTAGGCTTTTAATTATCTAAATTTAACTCACCTTTGATTACACTAGATGCCTTGATGTGTTTGTTAGTGATTTCAGGACGAAAATGTTCGGAATGGATCAAAGGGATGAAGAGAAAAGAATGCAAAGTGGAGAAATCATGAAGAAACAAGGATTTGGGATGCTGAGATCAACGCCCACGCACAGCAGATGCGCACGCGTTGAAAAGTGAAGTCGCATGGCGACTGATGAGCGGAAAATTTGTACGCTTTTTGGCATTATTTTTAGGTAGTTTTTAGTATTATCTAGTTACTTTTAGGGATGTTTTCATTAGTTTTTATGCTAAATTCACATTTCTAGACTTTACTATGAGTTTGTGTGTTTTTCTATGATTTCAGGTATTTTCTGGCTGAAATTGAGGGACCTAAGCAAAACTCTGATAGGAGGCTGACAAAGGACTGCGGATGTTGTTGGAATCTGACCTCCCTACACTCAAAATAGATTTTCTGGACCTACGGAACTCCAAATGGCGCACTCTCAACAGCTTTCGAAAGTAGACATCCAGAGCTTTCCAGCAATATATAATCGTCCATACTTTATTCGAGATTTCATGACGTAAACTGGCGCTCAATGCCAGTTCCATGCTGCATTCTGTAGTCAAACGCCAGAAACACGTCACGAACCAGAGTTGAACGCCCAAAACACGTTACAACTTGGCGTTCAACTCTAAGAGAAGCCTCAGCTTGTGGATAGATCAAGCTCAGCCCAAGCACACACCAAGTGGGCCCTGGAAGTGAATTTATGCATCAACTACTTACCTTTGTAAACCCTAGTAGCTAGTTTAGTATAAATATAACTTTTTACTAGTTTATTAGATATCTTTGATTGTATTATTCAATCCTTGGACATTTAGTTCTTAGATCTGGGGGCTGGCCATTCGGCCATGCCTGGACCTTTCACTCATGTATTTTCAACGGTGGAGTTTCTACACACCATAGATTAAGGGTGTGGAGCTCCGCTGTACCTCAAGTTTTAATGCAATTATTACTATCTTCTATCCAATTCGATTTATTCCTGTTCTAAGATATTCGTTGCACTTCCACTTGATGAATGTGATGATCCGTGACACTCATCATCATTCTCACCTATGAACGCGCGTGACTGACAACCACTTCCGTTCTACCTTAGGCCGGGTGCATATCTCTTGGATTCCTTGATCAAAATCTTCATGGTATAAGCTAGAATTGATGGCGGCATTCATGGGAATCCAGAAAGTCTAACCTTGTCTGTGGCATTCTGAAGGCTGGGCATTAGTGACAGACGTAAAAGAATCACTGGATTCTATTCAAACCTGATTGAGAACCAACAGATGATTAGCCGTGCTGTGACAGAGCATTTGGACCATTTTCACTGAGAGGATGGGATGTAGCCATTGACAACGGTGATGCCCTACATACAGCTTGCCATAGAAAGGAGTGATGAAAAACTAGAAGGAAGAAGTAGGAAAGCAGAGATTCAGATGGAACACAGCACCTCCACACACCTATCTGAAATTCCCATCATTGAATTACATGAGTAACTTTATCTTTATTTTCTGTTTATTTTATTATCTTTATTTAAACCAATAATCTCTTAATCTAGTTAAATCTGCCTGACTGGGATTTACAAGATGACCATAGCTTGTTTCATACCAACAATCTCTGTGGGATTTACCCTTACTCACGTAAGGTATTACTTGGACGACCAAGTACACTTGCTGGTTAGTTGTGCGGAGTTGTGACAAAGTGAGATTCACGTTTGAGAGCACCAAATCTTTGGAGCCATTGTTGATGATCACAATTTCGTCCACCAAGTTTTTGGTGCTATTGCCGGGGATTGTTCGAGTATGGACAACTAACGGTTCACCTTGTTGCTCAGATTAGGTAATTTTCTTTTCAAAAACTTTTCAAAAATCTTTCAAAAAAATTTTCTTTATTTTTGTTTTTCTAAAGAATATTTTCGAAAAAAATAATAAAAATACAAAAAAATCATAAAATCATAAAAACCAAAAAAAATTGTGTTTCTTGTTTGAGTCTTGAGTCAATTTTTAAGTTTGGTGTCAATTGCATGCTTTAAAAAATTTTTCTTGCATTTTTTCGAAAATTTCATGCATTCATAGTGTTCTTCATGATCTTGTTCTTGGTAAGTCTTCTTGTTTGATCTTGATGATTTCTTGTTTTGTGTCTTTTATTATTTTTCATGTGCATTCTTGCATTCATAGTATCCATGCGTTAAAGATTTCTAAGTTTGGTGTCTTGCATATTTTCTTTGCATCAAAAATTTTTCAAAAATATGTTTTTGATGTTCATCATGATCTTCAAAAGTGTTCTTGGTGTTCATCTTGACATTTATAGTGTTCTTGCATGCATTCCTTGTTTTAATCCAAAAAGAAAAGAGAAAAACACAATTATGACGTTTTAATTTTTTTCTCTCTCATAATTAAAAATTCAAAAATTAAAAAAATATATTTTCCTTATTTTTCTTCTAAATTTCGAAAATTTGAGTTGACTTAGTCAAAAAATTTTAAAATTAGTTGTTTCTCATAAGTCAAGTCAAATTTTCAATTTTAAAAATCCTATCTTTTCAAAACTTTTTCAAAAATCAAATCCTTTTCATCTTTATCTTATTAATTTCAAAAATTTAAAATTATTTTCAAAATCTTTTTCTTAATTTTATTTCAAATTTTTGAAATTACACTAACAAGTAATACGATTGATTCAAAAATTTTAAGTTTGTTACTTTCTTGTTAAGAAAGGTTCAATCTTTAAATTCTAAAATCATATCTTTTAGTTTCTTATTAGTCAAGTAATCAAATTTTAATTTTAAAAATTAAATCCTTTTCAAAATATCTTTTTCTGAAAAATCTTATCTTTTTATCTTATCTTTTTATCATATCTTTTTATCATATCTTTTTATATCATATCTTTTTTTCAAAAATTTTATCTTTTTCAAAAATTTGATTTCAAAATATCTTATCTAACTTCTTATCTTCTTATCTTCTTATCTTTTCAAAATTGATTTTAATAGCTTTTTCAATTAACTAACTAACTTTTTGTTTGTTTCTTATCTTTTTCAAAACGACTTAACTACTTCTCCCTCTCTAAATTTAGAAAATCTCTCCCCTCTTTTTCAAAATTCTTTTTAAATTAACTAATTGTTTTAAATTTTAATTTTAATTCTATCTCATCTTTAATTTTCAAAAATCATTAACTCCTTTTCAAAATTAATTTTCGAATTCTCTCTCTTCTCTTCTTCTATTTATTTATTTATTTACTAACACTTCTCTTCACCTCTCTTCATCTCAAATCACTGCCCCCTATCCTTACCCTTGTGTTTGGATTATTCCTTCTTCTTAATCCTTATCCCCTTTCTTCTTCTACTAATAATAATGATCCTCTTTACTGTGACATAGAGGATTCTTCTTCCTTTTCTTTTTCTCTTCTCTTTCATATGAGCAGGAACAAAGAAAAAGGCTCTCTTGTTGAAGCTGATCCTGAACCTAAAAGGACTCTGAAGAGGAAACTAAGA
>NC_029780.3:66119640-66121265 GCF_000817695.3 Arachis duranensis | reverse complement strand
ACATCCAAGTTTGATGGAAGAAGCATCTCAATTCCTACCATTGGAGCAAACAATTTTGAGCTGAAACCTCAATTAGTTGCTTTAATGCAACAAAACTGCAACTTTCATGGACTTTCATCTGAAGATCCTTACCAGTTTTTAACTAAGTTCTTGCAGATTTGTGAGACTGTTAAGACGAATAGAGTAGATCCTGAAGTCTACAGGCTCATGCTTTTCCCTTTTGTTGTAAGAGACAGAGCTAGAACATGGTTGGACTCACAACCTAAAGATAGCCTGGACTCCTGAGATAAGCTGGTCACGGCCTTCTTGGATAAATTCTTTCCTCCTCAAAAGCTGAGCAAGCTTAGAGTGGATGTTCAGACCTTCAAGCAAAAAGATGGTGAATCCCTCTATGAAGCTTGGGAAAGATATAAGCAGATGACAAAAGTGTCCTTCTGACATGTTTTCAGAATGGACCATATTAGATATATTCTATTATGGTCTATCTGAATTTTCCAAGATGTCAGTGGACCATTCTGCAGGTGGATCCATTCACCTAAAGAAAACGCCTGCAAAAGCTCAGAAACTTATTGACATGGTTGCAAATAACCAATTCATGTATACTTCTGAGTGGAATTCCGTGAATAATGGGACGCCTCAGAGGAAGGGAGTTCTTGAAATTGATGCTCTGAATGCCATATTGGCTCAGAACAAAGTGTTGACTCAGCAAGTTAACATGATTTCTCAAAGTCTGAATGGATGGCAAAATGCATCCAATAGTACTAAAGAGGCATCTTCTGAAGAAGAAGCTCATGATCCTGAGAACCCTGCAATGGCAGAGGTAAATTATATGGGTGAACCTTATGAAAACACCTATAATTCATCATGGAGAAATCACCCAAATTTCTCATGGAAGGATCAACAAAAGCCTCACCAAGTCTTTAATAATGGTGGAAGAAACAAGTTCAGCAATAGCAAACCTTTTCCATCATCTACTCAGTAAGACAGAGAATTCTGAACAGAACTCCTCTAACTTAGCAAATATAGTCTCTGATCTGTCTAAGGCCACTTTAAGTTTCATGAGTGAAACAAGGTCCTCCATCAGAAATCTGGAGGCACAAGTGGGCCAGCTGAGTAAGAAAGTAACTGAAACTCCTCCTAGTTGGTGGACGAAATTGTGATACAAGAGTTCCAAGCACTGTTAGAGAAGCTCACAACTCCGTTCAACTTAACCAGCAAGTGTACTGGGTCATCCAAGTAATACCTTACGTGAGTAAGGGTCGATCCCACAGAGATTGTTGGTATGAAGCAAGCTATGGTCACCTTGCAAATCTCAGTCAGGCGGATTCAAGTATAATTGGATTATTGGTTTAAATTTGATTAATGTAATAAATAGAAAATAAAGATAAATAAACTAAGATAGAAATACTTATGTAAATCAATAGTGGGAATTTCAGATAGGCGTATGGAGATGCTGTGCTCCTCTCAGATCTCTACTTTTTTATTACATTCATCCAATCCTTCCTACTGCTGTCCGTGGCAAGCTGTATGTAGGGCATCACCATCATCAATGGCTACTTTTAATCCTCTCGGGAAAATGGTCATATGCACTGTCACTGCACGGCTAATCGTCTGGAGGCATCACC
>NC_029780.3:66116092-66118752 GCF_000817695.3 Arachis duranensis | reverse complement strand
ATATCCCTAAAAGTAGCTTGAACTTACTAAAAACTACCTAAAAACAATGCCAAAAAGCGTATAAATTATCCGCTCATCACTAGTACTCTCCCAAACAAAACTGAAGGGAGTCCAAAGAGAGAGTACAAGGCCATTGATATAGTCAATATGGCCGAATGTAAGGGGGAGGAGGAGGACACGAATCCCAATGAGGAAGACCTCATGGGACGTCTCTCAAGATAGAAGGAGTTCCCTATTGAGGACCTAAAGGGATCTGAGGCTCATATAGAGACCATAGAGATTCCATTAAATCTCCTTCTGCCATTCATGAGCTCTGAAGACTATTCTTCCTCAGAAGAGAATGAAGATATGACTGGAGAGCAATTTGCTCAATATCTAGGAGCCATCATGAATCTGAATGCCAAGTTGTTTGGTAATGCATGAAGCTGAATGCCAAGTTGTTTGGTAATGAGACTTGGGAAGGTGAACCTCCCTTGCTCATTAGTGAACTAGATACATGGGTTCAGAAAATTTTACCTCAAAAGAGACAAGATCATGGCAAATTCTTAATACCCTGTACCATAGGCACCATGACCTTTAACAAGGCTCTATGTGACTTGGGGTCAAGCATAAATCTTATGCCACTCTCTGTAATGGAGAAGCTAGGGATCATTGAGGTACAACCTACCATATTCTCATTACAAATGGTAGACAAGTCAGTAAGACAAGCTTATGGATTGGTAGAGGACGTGTTAGTGAAGGTTGAAGGCCTTTACATCCCTACTGATTTCATAATCTTAGACACTAGGAAGGAGGAGGATGAATGCATCATCCTTGGAAGACCTTTCCTAGCCACAGCAGGAGCTGTGATAGATGTTAACAGAGGAGAATTAGTCCTTCAATTGAATGGGGACTACCTTGTGTTTAAAGCTCAAGGATCTTCCTCTGCAACCATGGAGAGGAAGCATGGAAAGCTTTTTTCAGTTCAGAGTCAAACAAAGCCCCCACAATCAAACTCTAAGTTTGGTGTTGGGAGGCCACAACCAAACTCTAAGTTTGGTGTTGAACCCCCATATCCAAATTCTAAGTTTCGTGTTGGGAGTTCACAACATTGACCTGATCACCTTTGTGGCTCCATGAGAGCCATTGTCAAGCTAGTGACATTAAAAGAGCGCTTATTGGGAGGCAACCCAATTTTTATTTATCTAATTTTATTTTTTATTTCACTGTTATTTTATGTTTTATTAGGTTAATGATCATGTAGAGTCACGAAAAAAATACAAAAATTAAAAACAGAATCAAAAACAGCAGAAGAAAGATCACACCCTGGGGGAAGGACTTACTGGCGTTTAAACGCCAGTAAGGAGCATCTGGCTGGCGTTCAACGCCAGAACAGAGCATGGATCTAGTGTTGAATGCCAGAAACAAGCAACATCCTAGCATTTGAACGCCAGGAAGGCACCCTGAGGAGAGCTGGCGCTGAACGCCAGAAACAAGCATGGAACTGGCGTTCAACGCCAGAAACATGCTGCACATGGGCGTTCAACGCCCAAAACAAGCATCAATCCGGCGTTCAAATGCCAGAATTGAATGCAAAGGCATTTTACACGCCTAATTGGTGCAGGGATGTAAATCCTTGACACCTCAGGATCTGTGGACCCCACAGGATCATCTCAGGATCTGTGGACCTCACAGGATCCCCACCTACCTCCCCTCTCTCTCTTCATGCATGGTCATCCCTTCTATTTTCCATTCACCACTCACATCCATCCACTCTTCCCCATACACCCCATCTACCTTCAAAATTCAAAATCTCTTTCCTACCCAATCCCACCCATATAGCCGAATACACACATCCCTCCATCCCCTCCATATCATTTTCTTCTTCTTCTATTCTTTCTTCCTTTGCTCGAGGGCGAGCAACATTCTAAGTTTGGTGTGGTAAAAGCATAGCTTTTTTGTTTTTTCCATAACCATTGATGGCACCTAAGGCCAGAGAAACCTCAAAAAAAAAAGAGAAGAAAAGAAAAGAGAAAAGGGAAGACAATTTCTTCCACCTCCGAGTCATGGGAGATGGAGAGATTCATCTCAAGAATCCATAGCTCAGTGGTAGAGCATTTGACTGCAAATCAAGAGATCCCTGAGGTACTGGTGGACGAAATTGTGATCAACAATAATGGCTCTTTGGCATGTGCCTAAAAACTAACTCAGCACTTTCTTTTCACAACTCCGTTCAACTTAACCAGCAAGTGTACTGGGTCATCCAAGTAATACCTTATGTGAGTAAGGGTCGATCCCACAGAGATTGTTGGTATGAAGCAAGCTATGGTCACCTTGTAAATCTCAGTTAAGTGGATTCATAGGGTCAAATGTAATTGGATTAGATAATTAAAAGATAAATAAAATAAAGGGATAGAAATACTTATGTAGATCAATAGTGGGAATTTCAGATAGGCGTGTGGAGATGCTAGAATCCTTTCGAATCTCTACTTTCTTATTGCTTTTCTGTCACAGCACGGCTAATCATCTGTCGGTTCTCAATCAGGTTGGAGTAGAATCCCTTGATTCTTTTGCGTTTGTCATCACGCCCAGCCTTCAGGAGTTTGAAGCTCGTCACAATCATTCAATACCGGAATCCTACTCGAAATACCACAGACAAGGTTAGACTTTCTGGATTCCCA
>NC_029780.3:66112125-66115971 GCF_000817695.3 Arachis duranensis | reverse complement strand
AAGATTCTGTTGGGGAATCTAAGAGATATGCGCCCGGCCTAAAGTAGAACGGAAGTGGTTGTCAGTCACGCGCGTTCATAGGTGAGAATGATGATGAGTGTCACGGATCATCACATTCATCAAGTTGAAGTGCAACGTATATCTTGGAATAAGAATAAAAGAGGATTGAATAGAAAGTAATAGTAATTGTATTGAAATTTTGAGGTGCAGCAGAGCTCCACTCCCTTAATCTATGGTGTGCAGAAACTCCACCGTTGAAAATACATAAGTGAAAGGTTCAGGCATGGCCGAATGGCCAGCCCCCTGAAAGATCAAAAGACCGAATGATCAAAGACTAAAAAGTCAAAAGATTAAACTGTCAAAAGATGTCTAATACAATAGTAACTTATCCTATTTATACTAGACTAGCTACTAAGGTTTACATGAGTAAGTAATGGATGCATAAATCCACTTCTGGGGCCCATTTGGTGTATGCTTGGGCTGAGCTTGATTTATCCACGAGCTGAGCCTTTTCTTGGAGTTGAACTCCAAGTTATAACGTGTTTTGGGCGTTCAACTCCGGATCATGACGTGTTTCTGGCATTTAACTCCAGACAGCAGCATGTACTCGGCGTTCAACGCCAAAGTATGGACCATTATATATTGCTGGAAAGCTCTGGATGTCTACTTTCCAACGCCGTTAAGAGCCCGCCAATTGAAGTTCCGTAGCTCCAGAAAATCCATTTTGAGTGCAGGGAGGTCAGATTCCAACAGCATCAGCAGTCCTTTTGTCAACCTTTTTCAGAGTTTTGCTCAAGTCCCTCAATTTCAGCCAGAAAATTACCTGAAATCACAGAAAAACACACAAACTCATAGTAAAGTCCAGAAATGTGAATTTAACATAAAAACTAAGGAAAACATCCCTAAAAGTAGCTTGAACTTACTAAAAACTACCTAAAAATAATGCCAAAAAGCGTATAAATTATCCGCTCATCACTAGTACTCTCCCAAACAAAACTGAAGAGAATCCAAAGAGAGAGTACAAGGCCATTGATATAGTCAATATGGCCGAATGTAAGGGGGAGGAGGAGGACGTGAATCCCAATGAGGAAGACCTCATGGGACGTCTCTCAAGAAAGAAGGAGTTCCCTATTGAGGACCTAAAGGGATCTGAGGCTCATATAAAGACCATAGAGATTCCATTAAATCTCTTTCTGCCATTCATGAGCTCTGAAGACTATTCTTCCTCAGAAGAGGATGAAGATGTGACTGGAGAGCAAGTTGCTCAATATCTAGGAGCCATCATGAAGTTGAATGCCAAGTTGTTTGGTAATGAGACTTGGGAAGGTGAACCTCCCTTGCTCATTAGTGAACTAGATACATGGGTTCAGAAAATTTTACCTCAAAAGAGACAAGATCATGGCAAATTCTTAATACCCTGTACCATAGGCACCATGACCTTTAACAAGGCTCTATGTGACTTGGGGTCAAGCATAAATCTTATGCCACTCTCTGTAATGGTGAATCTAGGGATCATTGAGGTACAGCCTACCATATTCTCATTACAAATGGCAGACATGTCAGTAAGACAAGCTTATGGATTGGTAGAGGACGTGTTAGTGAAGGTTGAAGGCCTTTACATCCCTACTGATTTCATAATCTTAGACACTAGGAAGGAGGAGGATGAATGCATCATCCTTGGAAGACCTTTCCTAGCCACAGCAGGAGCTGTGATAGATGTTAACAAAGGAGAATTAGTCCTTCAATTGAATGGGGACTACCTTGTGTTTAAAGCTCAAGGATTTTCCTCTGCAACCATGGAGAGGAAGCATGGAAAGCTTCATTCAGTTCAGAGTCAAACAAGGCCCCCACAATCAAACTCTAAGTTTGGTGTTGGGAGGCCACAACCAAACTCTAAGTTTGGTGTTGAACCCCCATATCCAAATTCTAAGTTTCGTGTTGGGAGTTCACAACATTGACCTGATCACCTTTGTGGCTCCATGAGAGCCATTGTTAAGCTAGTGACATTAAAAGAGCGCTTATTGGGAGGCAACCCAATTTTTATTTATCTAATTTATTTTTTTATTTCACTGTTATTTTATGTTTTATTAGGTTAATGATCATGTAGAGTCACGAAAAAAATACAAAAATTAAAAACAGAATAAAAAATAGCAGAAGAAAAATCACACCCTGGAGGAAGGACTTACTGGCGTTTAAACGCCAGTAAGGGCTGGCATTCAACGCCAGAACAGAGTATGGATCTAGCGTTGAATGCCAGAAACAAGCAACATCCTGGCATTTGAACGCCTGGAAGGCACCCTGAGGAGAGCTGGCACTGAACACCAGAAACAAACATGGAACTGGGGTTCAACGCCAGAAACATGCTGCACATGGGCATTCAACGCCCAAAACAAGCATCAATCCGGCGTTCAATTGCCAGAATTGCATGCAAAGGCATTTTACACGCCTAATTGGTGCAGGGATGTAAATCCTTGACACCTCAGGATCTGTGGACCCCACAGGATCATCTCAGGATCTGTGGACCTCACAGGATCCCCACCTACCTCCCCTCTCTCTCTTCATTCATGGTCATCCCTTCTATTTTCCATTCACCACTCACATCCATCCACTCTTCCCCATACACCCCATCTACCTTCAAAATTCAAAATCTCTTTCCCACCCAATCCCACCCATAGAGCCGAATACACACATCCCTCAATCTCCTCCAGATCATCTTATTCTTCTTCTATTCTTTCTTCCTTTGCTCGAGGGCGAGCAACATTCTAAGTTTGGTGTGGTAAAAGCATAGCTTTTTTGTTTTTCCATAACCATTGATGGCACCTAAGGCCAGAGAAACCTAAAAAAAAAAGAAAAGAAAAGAAAAGAGAAAAGGGAAGACAATTGCTTCCACCTCCGAGTCATGGGAGATGGAGAGATTCATCTCAAGAATCCATAGCTCAGTGGTAGAGCATTTGACTGCAAATCAAGAGATCCCTAAGGTACTGGTGGACAAAATTGTGATCAACAATAATGGCTCTTTGGCATGTGCCTAAAAACTAACTCAGCACTTTCTTTTCACAACTCCGTTAAACTTAACCAGCAAGTGTACTGGGTCATCCAAGTAATACCTTACGGAGTAAGGGTCGATCCCACAGAGATTGTTGGTATGAAGCAAGCTATGGTCACCTTGTAAATCTCAGTTAAGTGGATTCAAAGGGTCAAATGTAATTGGATTAGATAATTAAAAGATAAATAAAATAAAGGGATAGAAATACTTATGTAGATCAATAGTGGGAATTTCAGATAGGCGTGTGGAGATGCTAGAATCCTTTCGAATCTCTACTTTCTTATTACTTTCATCCAATTCTTCTTACTCCTTTCCATGGCAAGCTGTATGTAGGGGATCACCATCATCAATGGCTACTTTTAATCCTCTCGGGAAAATGGTCCTATGCGCTGTCACTGCACGGCTAATCGTCTGGAGGCATCACCCTTGACAATGGCTACATCCCATCCTCTCAGTGAAAATGGTCGAAATGCTCTGTCACAGCACGGCTAATCATCTGTCGGTTCTCAATCAGGTTGGAGTAGAATCCCTTGATTCTTTTGCGTTTGTCATCACGCCCAGCCTTCAGGAGTTTGAAGCTTGTCACAAACATTCAATACCGGAATCCTACTCGAAATACCACAGACAAGGTTAGACTTTCTGGATTCCCAGGATCCTACTCGTTATACCACAGACAAGGTTGGACTTTCCGGATCCCCATGAATGCCACCATCTATCTAGCTTATACCACGAAGATTCTATTGGGGAATCTAAGAGATATGCGCCCGGCCTAAAGTAGAACGGAAGTGGTTGTCAGTCAC
>NC_029780.3:66110217-66111102 GCF_000817695.3 Arachis duranensis | reverse complement strand
CGGATACATAAATGCCACAGACACATAACTGGGTGAACCTTTTCAGATTGTGACTCAGCTTTGCTAGAGTCCCCAGTTAGAGGTGTCCAGAGCTCTTAAGCACACTCTTTTTGCTTTGGATCATGACTTTAACCACTCAGTCTCAAGCTTTTGACTTGGACCTTCATGACACAAGCACATGGTTAGGGACAACTTGATTTAGCCGCTTAGGCCTGGATTTGATTTCCTTGGGCCATCCTATCCATTGATGCTCAAAGCCTTGGATCCTTTTTACCCTTGCCTTTTGGTTTTAAGGGCTATTGGCTTTTTCTGCTTGCTTTTTCTTTTTCTTTCTATTTTTTTCGCCATTATTTTTTTTTTCACAGGCTTTTGCTTTTTCACTGCTTTTTCTTGCTTCAAGAATCAATTTCTTGATTTTTCAGATCATCAGTAACATTTTTCTTTGTTCATCATTCTTTCAAGAGCCAACAGTTTTAACATTCATAAACAACAAGATCAAAAATATGCACTGTTTAAGCATTCATTCAGAAAACAAAAAGTATTGTCACCACATCAGTAAAATTAAATTAAATTCAAGGATAATTTCGAAATTCATGTACTTCTTGTTCTTTTGAATTAAAACATTTTTCATTTAAGAGAGGTGAAGGATTAATGGAATTATTCATAACTTTAAGACATAGTTACTACATACTAATGATCATGAAGTAGAGACACAAAACATAGATAAACACAACATAAAAAACCGAAAAGTAGAAAGAAATAAAAACAAGGAATGAATCCACCTTAGTGGCGTCTTCTTCTTGAAGGACCAACAATGTCCTTAAGCTCTTCTATGTCCCTTCCTTGCCTTTGTTGCTCCTCCCTCATTGCTCTTTGATCTTCTCT
>NC_029780.3:66109604-66110063 GCF_000817695.3 Arachis duranensis | reverse complement strand
CATCCCTTGAGGCATCTCAGGGATTTCTTGATGATGAGCTTCCTCATGCATCTCTTGAGATCCGTGGAGGGTCTCTCTTGCATGCTCCATCCTCTTCTTGGTGATGGGCTTATCCTCTTCAATGGGGATGTCTCCTTCTATGATAACTCCAACTGAGTAACATAGATGGCAAATAAGGTGAGGAAAAGCTAGCCTTGCCATGGTAGAGGGCTTTTCGGCTATTTTGTAGAATTCATTGGAGATTACTTCATGAATTTCTACTTCTTCTCCAATCATGATGCTTTGAATCATGATGGCCTGATCCACAGTAACTTCAGATCGGTTGCTAGTGGGAATGATGGAGCGTTGAATGAACTCCAACCATCCTCTAGCCACAGGCTTGAGGTCCAGTCTTCTTAATTGATCCGGCTTGCCTTTGGAGTCTATTTTCCATTGAGCTCCTTCCACACATATGTCCAT
>NC_029780.3:66108827-66109428 GCF_000817695.3 Arachis duranensis | reverse complement strand
GGGATCACCTTCTTCTTTGCCACAACATCATAGAAGTGGTCTTGATGGCTCTTGGAGATGAATCTTTCCATCTCCCATGACTCGGAGGTGGAAGCTTTTGTCTTCCCTTTTCCTTTTCTAGAGGATTCTCCGGCCTTAGGTGCCATTGATGGTAATGGAAAAACAAATAGCTTATGCTTTTACCACACCAAACTTAAAATATTGCTCGTCCTCGAGCAATAGAAGAAAGAAGAGAAGAAGAAGAAGAAGAAATTGGAGGAGAGTGAGGGGAGATGAATTCGGCCAAGGTATAGTAGAGGGGGTAGTGTTGTATGAAAATGAAGTAGAATGGAAGGGTATATATAGGGAGAGGGGAGAGGGTAGGTTCGGCCATTTAGGGTGGGATTGGGTGGGAAAATGTTTTTGAATTTTGAAGGTAGGTGGGGTTTATGGGGAGGAGTGGATGGATGTGAGTGGTGAATAGGTGATTGGGAAGAGAGATTGAGGTGATTGGTGAAGGGTTTTTGGGAAGTGTGACATGGGGAAGAGTAAATTAGGATTAGGAAGGTATGGTGGGAATATAGTAGGTGGGGATCCTGTGGGGTCCACAGATCCTGAGGTG
>NC_029780.3:66108393-66108794 GCF_000817695.3 Arachis duranensis | reverse complement strand
GGTGGGGATCCTGTGGGGTCCACAGATCCTGAGGTGATCCTGTGGGGTCTGCACCAAATAGGCATGTAAAATGCCTTTGCACACCATTCTGGCGTTTAAACGCCGAGTGGTGCACATTCTGGGCGTTCAACGCCCACATGTAACATGTTTTTGGCGTTGAACGCTAGTTTCATGCTTGTTACTGGCGTTCAGCGCCAGCTTTTCCTCTAGGCACATTCCTGGCGTTTAGCACCAGAATGTTGCTTGTTTCTGGCGTTCAGCGCCAGTTTCATACTCTGTTCTGGCGTTGAACGCCAGCCAGATGCTCCTTACTGGCATTGAACGCCAGTCTGTGCTTCCTCCAGGGTGTGATTTTTCTTCTGCTATTTTTGATTCTGTTTTTAATTTTTATATTTTTTTCG
>NC_029780.3:66078207-66108203 GCF_000817695.3 Arachis duranensis | reverse complement strand
TGTTGTATAGTCCCAACACCAAACTTAGAGTTTGGATATGGGGTCTTAACACCAAACTTAGAGTTTGGTTGTGGCCTCACACACCAAACTTAGAGTTTGACTGAGAGAAGCTCTTCATGCTTACTCTCTTTTGTCACAGAGGGATGGCCATGTGCCTTAAACATAAGGTAGTCACCATTCAATTGAAGGACTAGTTCACCTCTGTTGACGTCTATCACAGCTCCTGCTGTGGCTAGGAAAGGTCTTCCAAGGATAATGCATTCATCCTCTTCCTTCCTAGTGTCTAAGATTATGAAATCGGCAGGGATGTAAAAGCCTTCAACCTTCACTAACACGTCCTCTACTAATCCATAAGCTTGTCTTATTGACTTGTTTGCTATCTGTAGTGAGAATATGGCAGGCTGTACCTCAATGATCCCCGCTTCTCCATTACAGAGAGTGGCATAAGATTTATGCCTGACCCTAGGTTACACAGAGCCTTCTCAAAGGTCATGGTGCCCATGGTACATGATATTAAGAATTTACCAGGATCTTGTTTCTTCTGAGGTAAAGTTTGCTGCCAGGATCTTGTTTCTTTTGAGGTAGAGTTTTCTGAATCTCAGTATCTAGTTCATTGATGAGCAAGGGAGGTTCACTTTCCCAAGTCTCATTACCAAACAACTTGGCATTCAGCTTCATGATAGCTGCTAAATATTGAGCAACTTGCTCTCCAGTCACATCTTCATCCTCTTCAGAGGAAGAATAGTCTTCAGAGCTCATGAATGGCAGAAGGAGATTTAATGAAATCTCTATGGTCTCTATATGAGCCTCAGATTCCTTTGGATCCTTAATAGGAAACTCCTTCTTGCTTGAGGGACGTCCCAGGAGGTCTTCCTCACTAGGATTTTCGTCTTCCTCCTCCTTTGTGCATTCGGCCATTTTGACTATGTCAATGGCTTTGCACTCTCCTTTTGGATTCTCTTCTGTATTGCTTGGGAGAATACTAGGAGGAGTTTCAATGACTTTGTTACTCAGCTGGCCCACTTGTGCCTCCATATTTCTGATGGAGGATCTTGTTTCACTCATGAAACTGAAAGTGGCCTTTAACAGATCAGAGACTACATTGGCTAAATTCGAAGTGTTTTGTTCAGAATTCTCTGTCTGTTGCTGAGAAGATGATGGAAAAGGCTTGCTATTGCTCAGCCTATTACGTCCACCATTGTTAAAGCCTTGTTGAAGCTTTTGTTGATCCTTCCATGAGAAATTTGGATGATTTCTCCATGATGAGTTATAGGTGTTTCCATAAGGTTCACCCATGTAATTAACCTCTGCCATTGCATGATTCTCAGGATCATAAGCTTCTTCAGAAGCTGCCTCTTTAGTACTGTTGGATGCATTTTGCTATCCATTCAGACTTTGAGAGATCATGTTGACTTGCTGAGTCAACACTTTGTTCTGAGCCAATATGGCATTCAGAGCATCAATTTCAAGAACTCCTTTCTTCTGAGGTATCCCATTATTCACGGAATTCCTCTCAGAAGTGTACATGAAATTGGTTGTTTGCAACCATGTCAATGAGTTCTTGAGCCTCTTCTGGCGTTTTCTTTAGGTGAATAGATCCACCTGCAGAATGGTCCAATGACATTTTCGAAAATTCAGATAGACCATAATAGAATATATCTAATATGGTCCATTCTGAAAACATGTCAGATGGATATCTTTTGGTCAGCTGCTTGTATCTTTCCCAAGTTTTATAGAGGGATTCACCATCTTTTTGTTTAAAGGTTTGAACATCCACTCTCAGCTTGCTCAGCTTTTGAGGAGGAAAGAATTTATCCAAGAAGGCAGTGACCAGCTTATCCCAGGAGTCCAGGCTATCCTTTAGTTGTGAATCCAACCATATTCTAGCTTTGTCTCTTACAGCAAAGGGGAAAAGCATGAGTCTGTAGACTTCAGGATCAACTCCATTCGTCTTTACAGTCTCACAGATCTGCAAGAACTCAGTTAAAAACTGATAAGGATCTCCAGATGGAATGGCAGGAATGGAGATGCTTCTTCCATCAAATTTGGATGTTGGCTTTGTGAAGTCACCAAGCATTCTCCTTGCATTATTATTATTTTCGGCTGCCATCTCCTTCTCTTATTCTAATGTTTCTGAAAGGTTACATTTGGATTGTTGTAACTTAGCTTCTCTTAATTTTCTCTTCAGAGTCCTTTCAGGTTCTGGATCAATTTTAACAAGAGTGCCTTTATCCTTGTTCCTGCTCATAAGAAAGAGAAGAAAACAAGAAAAGAAGAGGAATTCTCTATGTCACAGTATAGAGATTCCTTTATGTTAGTAGAAGAAGAAAGAGTGAAGAATCCAAACACAAGGGATAGATTATGTTCAGATTTTTAGATGAAAATAGGTGAAGAGAAGTGTTAGTAAATAAATAATTAAATAGAATAAGAGAGAAGAGATAGAGAATTCGAAAATAATTTAAAAAAAAAGGGTTAGTAATTTTCGAAAATTAAAGGAAGAAATGAAATTAAAATTAAAATTTGAAATAATTAGTTAATTAAAAGAATTTTGAAAAAAAAGAGGTGATATATTTTTGAAAATTGAAGAGGGAAAAGTAGTTAGGTGATTTTGAAAAAGATAAGAAACAAACAAAAAGTCAAAGAGTTAGTTGGAAAAGATAGTAAAATCAAATTTGAAAAGATAAGAAGATAAGAGGTTAGATAAGATATTTTGAACTCAAATTTTGAAAAAGATAAAATTTTTGAAAAAGATAAGATAAAAGATAAAAAGATTTAATTTTTAAATTTAAAATTACTTACTTCACTAACAAGAACTTCAAGATAAGATTCTAGAACTTAAAGACTGAACCTTTCTTAACAAGAAAGTAACAAACTTCAAATTTTTGAATCAATCACATTAATTGTTAGTGTAATTTTGAAAATAATTAAAAAAAAAGATTTTTGAAAATTTTCGAAAAACAAAGATAAAATTGAAAAGATATGATTTTTTAGAAAAAGATTTTGAAAAGATAAGATTTTTTTTTAAAAAAATTGAAAATTTGACTTGACTTGTGAGAACAACTAATTTTAAAAATTTTTGACCAAGTCAACCCAAAATTTCGAAAATTTGGAGGGAAATAAGGAAAATATATTTTTTTGATTTTTGAAATTTTAAAGATGATAGAGAAAAACATAAAAATGACCCAAAATATGAAAATTTTGGATCAAACACATAATGCATGCAAGAACACTATGAATGTCAAGATGAACACCAAGAACACTTTGAAGATCATGATGAACATCAAGAACATAATTTTGAAAAATTTTTGATGCAAAGAAAACATGCTAGACACCAAACTTAGAAATCTTTAATGCATGGACTCTAACAAACGAAAAATGCACATGAAAAACAACAAACAACACAAAACAAGAAAACATCAAGACCAAACACGAAGACTTACCAAGAACAACTTGAAGATTATGAAGAACACTATGAATGCATGGAATTTTCGAAAAATGCAAGAAAACTTTTTAAAGCATGCAATTGAAACCAAACTTAAAATTTGACTCAAGACTCAAACAAGAAACACAAAATATTTTTTTTGTTTTTATGATTTTATGATTTTTTTGTATTTTTATAATTATTTTTTTTCGAAAATATTTTTGGTAAAAACGAAAAAGAAAAGAAAAATTTTGAAAATGATTTTTGAAAAGAAAATTACCTAATCTGAGCAACAAGATGAACCGTCAGTTATCCATACTCGAACAATCCCCGGCAACGGCGCCAAAAACTTGGTGGACAAAATTGTGATTAACAATAATGGCTCTTTGGCATGTGCCTAAAAACTAACTCAGCACTTTCTTTTCACAACTCCGTTCAACTTAACCAGCAAGTGTACTGGGTCATCCAAGTAATACCTTACGTGAGTAAGGGTCGATCCCACAGAGATTGTTGGTATGAAGCAAGCTATGGTCACCTTGTAAATCTCAGTTAAGTGGATTCATAAGGTCAAATGTAATTGGATTAGATAATTAAAAGATAAATAAAATAAAGGGATAGAAATACTTATGTAGATCAATAGTGGGAATTTCAGATAGGCGTGTGGAGATGCTAGAATCCTTTCGAATCTCTACCTTCTTATTGCTTTCATCCAATTCTTCTTACTCCTTTCCATGGCAAGCTGTATGTAGGGCATCACCGTCATCAATGGCTACATTTAATCCTCTCGGGAAAATGGTCCTATGCGCTGTCACTGCACGGCTAATCGTCTGGAGGCATCACCCTTGACAATGGCTACATCCCATCCTCTCAGTGAAAATGGTCCAAATGCTCTGTCACAGCACTGCTAATCATCTGTCGGTTCTCAATCAGGTTGGAGTAGAATCCCTTGATTCTTTTGTGTTTGTCATCACGCCCAGCCTTCAGGAGTTTGAAGCTCATCACAGTCATTCAATACCGGAATCCTACTCGAAATACCACAGACAAGGTTAGACTTTCCGGATTCCCGGGATCCTACTCGGAATACCACAGACAAGGTTAGACTTTTCGGATCCCCATGAAGATTCTGTTGGGGAATCTAAGAGATATGCTCCCGACCTAAAGTAGAACGGAAGTGGCTGTCAGTCACGCGCGTTCATAGGTGAGAATGATGATGACTGTCACGGATCATCTCATTCATCAAGTTGAAGTGCAATGTATATCTTGGAATAAGAATAAAAGAGAATTGAACAGAAAGTAATAGTAATTGTATTGAAACTTTGAGGTGCAGCAGAGCTCCACACCCTTAATCTATGGTGTGCAGAAACTCCACCATTGAAAATACATAAGTGAAAGGTTCAGGCATGGCCGAATGGCCAGCCTCCTGAATGATCAAAAGATTGAATGATCAAAGACTAAAAAGTCAAAAGATTAAACTGTCAAAAGATGTCTAATACAATAGTAACTTATCCTATTTATACTAGACTAGCTACTAGGGTTTACATGAGTAAGTAATTGATGCATAAATCCACTTCCAGGGCCCACTTGGTGTATGTTTGGGCTGAGCTTGATCTATCCACGAGCTGAGGCTTTTCTTGGAGTTAAACCCCAAGTTATAACGTGTTTTGGGCGTTCAACTCCGGATGATGACGTGTTTCTGGCGTTTAACTCCAGACAGCAGCATGTACTTGGCATTCAATGCCAAGTTACATCGTCAATTTCCCAATAAAGTATGTACTATTATATATTGCTGGAAAGCTCTGGATGTCTACTTTCCAACGCCGTTAAGAGCGCGCCAATTGGAGTTCCGTAGCTCCAGAAAATCCATTTTGAATGCAGGGAGGTCAGATTCCAACAGCATCAGCAGTCCTTTTGTCAGCCTTTTTCAGAGTTTTGCTCAAGTCCCTCAATTTCAGCCAGAAATTACCTGAAATTACAGAAAAACAAACAAACTCATAGTAAAGTCCAGAAATGTGAATTTAACATAAAAACTAATGAAAACATCCCTAAAAGTAGCTTGAACTTACTAAAAACTACCTAAAAACAATGCCAAAAAGCGTATAAATTATCCGCTCATCAGGTACCTCAGGGGATACATTTTCCTCCACAACTATTGGGAGCAACTAAAAGCAACAAAATCACTAGGGATCATGCAACAGAGGCAAGGAGGAGACATAAAGGAGCTCAAAAAGCACCATTGGTCCTTCAAAAGGCGCCACCCTCACTAAGGTGGACTCACTCCTTGTTCTTATTCTTCTGTTTTTCATTTTTCTTATGCTATATGTGTGTTTATATTTTGTGTCTCTACCTCATGATCATTAGTATTTAATAACTATGTCTTAAAGCTATAAATAAATTCCATAAATCCTTCACCTATCTTAAATGAAATATGTTTTAATTCAAAAGAACAAGAAGTACATGAGTTTCGAATTTATCCTTGAAATTAGTTTAATTATATTGATGTGGTGACAATACTTTTTGTTTTCTGAATGAATGCTTGAACAAAAGCAAAAGCGCGAAAAAAATTTGGCGAAAAAAAATAGAAAGAAAAAGAAAAAGCAAGCAGAAAAAGCCAATAGCCCTTAAAACCAAAAGGCAAGGGTAAAAAGGATCCAAGGCTTTGAGTATCAATGGATAGGAGGGCCCAAGGAAATAAAATCCAGGCCTAAGCGGCTAAATCAAGTTGTCCCTGACCATGTGCTTGTGGCATGCAGGTCCAAGTGAAAAGCTTGAGACTGAGTGGTTAAAGTTGTGATCCACAGAAAAAAGAGTGTGTTTAAGAGCTCTAGACACCTCTAACTGGGGACTCTAGCAAAGCTGAGTCACAATCTGAAAAGGTTCACCCAGTCATGTGTCTGTGGCATTTATGTATCCGGTGGTAATACTGGAAAACAAAATGCTTAGGGCCACGGCCAAGACTCATAAAAGTAGCTGTGTTCAAGAATCAGCAAACTTAACTAGGAGAATCAATAACACTATCTGAAATTCTAAGTTCCTATAGAGGCCAATCATTCTAAACTTCAAAGGAAAAAGTGAGATGCCAAAACTCTTCAGAAGCAAAAAGCTACAAGTCCCGCTCATCTAATTAGAATTAATATTCATTGATATTTTGGGATTTATAGTATATTCTCTTATTTTTATCCTAATTGATTTTCAGTTGCTTGGGGACAAGCAACAATTTAAGTTTGGTGTTGTGATGAGCAGATAATTTATACGCTTTTTGGCATTGTTTTTAGGTAGTTTTTAGTATGATCTAGTTACTTTTAGGGATATTTTCATTGGTTTTTATGCTAAATTCACATTTCTGGACTTTACTATGAGTTTGTGTGTTTTTCTGTGATTTCAGGTATTTTCTGGCTGAAATTGAGGGACCTAAGCAAAACTCTGATAGGAGGCTGACAAAGCACTGCTGATGCTGTTGGAATCTGACCTCCCTACACTCAAAATGGATTTTCTGGACCTACAGAACTCCAAATGGCGCGCTCTTAACGGCGTTGGAAAGTATATGTCCAGAGCTTTCCATCAATATATAATAGTCCATATTTTATTCGAGATTTGACGACGTAAACTGGCACTCAACGCCAGTTCCATGCTGCATTCAGGAGTCAAATGCCAGAAACACGTCACAAACCAGAGTTGAATGCCCAGCTCGTGGATAGATCAAGCTCAGCCCAAGCACACACCAAGTGGGCCCCGGAAGTGAATTTATGCATCAATTACTTACCTCTATAAACCCTATTAGCTAGTTTAGTATAAATAGAACTTTTTACTAGTTTATTAAATATCTTTGATTGTATTATTCAATCTTTGGACGTTTAGTTCTTAGATCTGGGGGCTGGCCATTCGGCCATGCCTGGACCTTTCACTCATGTATTTTCAACGGTGGAGTTTCTACACACCATAGATTAAGGGTGTGGAGCTCTACTGTACCTCAGGTTTTAATGCAATTACTACTATCTTCTATCCAATTCGATTTATTCCTGTTCCAAGATATTCGTTGCACTTCGACTTGATGAATGTGATGATCCGTGACGGTATTCCGAGTAGGATTTTGGGATTGAATGACTGTGACGAGCTTCAAACTCCTGAAGGCTGGGCGTTAGTGACAGACGCAAAAGAATCACTGGATTCTATTCCAACTTGATTGAGAACCGACAGATGATTAGCCGTGCTGTGACAGAACATTTGGACCATTTTCACTGAGAGGATGGGATGTAGCCATTGACAATGGTGATGCCCTACATAAAGCTTGCCATAGAAAGGAGTGATGAAAAACTAAAAGGAAGAAGTAGGAAAGCAGAGATTCAGAAGGAACACAGCACCTCGATACACCTATCTGAAATTCTCACCATTGAATTACATGAGTAACTTTATCTTTATTTTCTGTTTATTTTATTATCTTTATTTAAACCAATAATCTCTTAATCCAGTTAAATCCGCCTGACTGGGATTTACAAGATGACCATAGCTTGTTTCATACCAACAATCTCTGTGGGATCGACCCTTACTCATGTAAGGTATTACTTGGACGACCCAGTACACTTGCTGGTTAGTTGTGCGGAGTTGTGACAAAGTGAAATTCACGTTTGAGAGCACCAAATCTTTGGAGCCATTGTTGATGATCACAATTTCGTCCACCAGCGACACATACGCGTGGATAGCAAATTGTCAAGCGATGCGTACAAGTGACCCATGCGTACGTGTCGGTGCTCGCACGTGACCCACTTAAAGTGAATTCGCTGGGGGCAATTTCTGGGCTTCCTAGGCCCAAATCCAACTCACTTCTGATGCTATTAAACCTAAGGATTAAAGGGAAAGTCAACGACACATTCTACCATCTAGTTACACAATTAATTACCAATTAGTTTAGTCTAGTTTAGAGTTATTTTCTAGAGGAAGTAGTGGATGAAGATCTGAGAACTAAATATGGAGGAATAGGCACATAACCATGTTGGGGAGGAAGCTGGAAATCATGTTGGGCAAGAGAGGAGAGTCTTATCTCATACATCAACCCAAATCCAGGAAACTGTGGCAGTAATATTCTGAAGCCAACAAATTATGCTAACAACTTTGAGTTGAAACCTCAACTCATCACACTTGTGCAGAATAATTGTTCATATAGAGGGGTGCCAGGAGGACCCAAACCAACATCTCACTATATTCTTGAGGATATGCAACACTGTAAAGTCCAATGGTGTACACCCTGACACCTATAAGCTACTTTTGTTCCCTTTCTCACTCAAAGATAAGGCAACAAAGTGGTTGGAAGCATTTCCCAAGGAGAGCTTGACCACTTGGGAGAAAGTTATGAACAAATTCCTAGCAAGATTCTACCCACCACAGAGAGTCAATAGGTTGACAAGAAAATGTCCTCTAGACATGTTCAACAAATGGGTTCAACTACATATCTTCTATGAAGGGCTATCATATGAAGCAAAGAATGTTGTGGACCACTCTTCAGGGGGTTCACTCAACAAGAAGAAAACTATTGAAGAGGCCATAGATGTTATTGAGACTGTAGCCGAAAATGAGTACTTCTACACTTTAGAAATAGCTCAAAAGAAAGGGGTACTGGAACTTAACTCTATGGATGCCTTGTTAGCACAAAACAAGGCAATTGTAGCGCAATTAGTGGCCTTAACAAATAAGGTAGAGGCAATTCAAGTCTCAGCTATCCAAGCTCAAGCACCACCGCAATAAGAATATGCACCAGAAGCTGAATGTGAATGGGAGCAAGCAAATTATGTGAACAACCCATCTAGACCACCATATGATCCAAACTCTAAGATATACAACCCAGGTTGGAAGAACCACTAAAATTTTGGATGGAGAAATCGACAAGACCATAAACCATACCACTGTAACCACCACAACAACCATAACTCTAACCACCAATCGAGCAACAACAGACCTTATCACAACTCACAAAACATATCATATCACCCTATACAGCAAACACATAACAACCACCACCAAGATACATCATCCCCCACCATTCAACCATGTGAAACCAGCAGCAGTTTCTCAAAATTGGAGGCAGCCATAGCTCAATTGTCAAAACAACTGACCGGGACTTTTTCCACTATTCTAGAAAGATAGCTACAAGCTGACAGAAAGATAGATGATAACCATGAAGAGTTCAGGTCCAGCAAAAAATAATCAAGGGGCAGAAATTTTAAAATTGGAAGCACAAGTAGGGAGCTTGTCTAAGCAAATACCTATGCCTACACATACCTTTCCTAGTGACACCATGGCTAACCCAAGGGGAGAGTTCAAGGCCATAACACTAAGAAATGGAAAAGTTGTGGAAG
Organism: Arachis duranensis; assembly: GCF_000817695.3. Classification (NCBI taxonomy): domain Eukaryota; kingdom Viridiplantae; phylum Streptophyta; class Magnoliopsida; order Fabales; family Fabaceae; genus Arachis; species Arachis duranensis. The sequence goes on along the minus strand of NC_029780.3, from coordinate 66,098,435 downwards.
AAACGCCCCCAACTCAAAGCCACCAGGAAAAAGAAAGTGCAAAGGAACTTAAATTCAAGAAGAAAGAAAAGAACTCTACACCATCTTCACCAAAGCAAGTTCTAAAGCCTTATGTGCCACAAGCACCCTATCCACAAAGGCTGAGTAAGGATGGGAAAGATAGCCAGCTCTCTAAATTCTTAGAAATCTTCAAGAAGCTCCAGATCAACATACCATTTGCTGATGCATTAGAGCAAATGCCGCTCTATGCTAAGTTCTTAAAGGAACTCATGACAAGGAAGAGAAACAAGGGTGAGAAAGAAACTGTGGTACTTACTGAAGAGTGCAGTGCTATAATACAAAAGAAGCTACCCCAAAAATTGAAAGACCCTGGGAGTTTCCAAATCCCCTATATCATTGGGGACATGAAGATTGAGAAGGCACTATGTATTCTCAGAGCTAGCATAAACCTCATGTCTTTGGCCACGATGAAAAGAATGAGAATAGAAGAGGCCAATCCAACAAGAATGGTGCTTGAATTGGCTGATAGAACCTTTAAATTTTCCCATGGTGTAGTGGAAGATCTATTGGTGAAAGTGGAGGAGTTCATTTACCCAGCTGATTTTGTTGTTCTTGATATGGAGGAAGAAGCCAACATATCAATTATCCTAGGAAGGCCATTCCTAGCTACTGCAGGGGCCATAATTGATGTTCAAAAAGGGGAGTTAGTCTTGAGGTTACACAAAGAGAAGATGGTCTTCAATGTCTTCAAGGCAATGAGCTACCCCAAGGAATCCATTGTTGAATGCATGATGGTGGACACAATTGAGACCCTAGTTCAAGGAGTCCTAGAGGAAGAACAATGCGAAGAAACCCAAGATCAAGATCAACAAGTCTCATGTGGTTAGCCACCACTAGAGACTATAAAAGAACAAATCATGCTCAACAAAACAAAAAAATTGGGAGCGGAGGCACCAAAGCTGGAGCTAAAAGCTCTGCCTCCAAACTTGAAGTATGCCTACTTGGGTGATAACAACACATACGCAGTGATCATTAATTCAAGTTTGAATGAACAACAAGAAGAAGAGCTAATCTAAGTGCTGAAACAACACAAGGATGCCATACGATGGACACTTACAGATCTAAAAAGAATCATTTCTTTAATGTGCATGCATAAAATCCTACTTGAGAAAGGTGCAATGCCCTCAAGATAGTAGCAGAGGAGGCTAAATCCAATAATGAATGAAGTAGTCCAAAAGGAGGTGTTAAAACTATGTCAAGCAGGGGTGATATACCCCATCTCATATAACCCTTGGGTAAGCCCTGTCCACGTAGTTTCTAAGAAGGGAGGGATCAGTGTTGTGCCCAATGAGAAGAATAAATTAATACCAACAAGAACAGTGACTGGCTGGCGTAAGTGTATTAATTATAGGAAGCTCAATAAAGCCACCAGGAAGGATCACTTCCCCCACCTTTCATGGACCAAATGCTAGAAAGACTTGTAGGACATGAATATTACTACTTCCTGGACGGTTACTTAGGTTACAACCAAATAGTTGTAGACACCAAGGACCAGGAGAAAACTTCCTTTACTTGTCCCTATGGTATTTTTGCTTATAGGAGAATGCCCTTTGGATTGTGCAATGCACCTGTAACATTCCAAAAGTGCATGCTCTCCATATTTTCGGGCATGATTGAAAGGTTCATAGAAGTATTCATGGACGACTTCTCTGTATTTGGTGATTAATATTCTAAGTGCTTATACCACCTTGCTCTAGTGTTGCGGAGATGTCAAGAAACTAACCTGGTTTTAAACTGGGAGAAGTGCCATTTCATGGTCACTGAATGGGTGGTTCTTGGACATAAAATCTCCAAAAAGGGCATTGAGGTAGACAAAGCTAATGTGGAGGTAATTGAGAAGCTTTTTAGGGCATGCTGATTTTCATAGAAGATTTATCAAAGATTTCTCAAAAATTGCTAAGCCCTTGAGTAGTCTACTTGCATCTGACACACCTTTCATATTTGATCAAGAATGCATAATAGCTTTTGAGATCTTGAAAAAGAAGCTTTCATCAACTCCCTTCATTACTCCCACTTGATAGGAACTTGCCCTTCAAACTGATGTGTGATGCATCAGACTTTGCAATTGGAGAAGTGTTGGGACAGAGGAAAGACAACTTGGTGCATGTCATATACTATGCAAGCAAAATCCTTAACGAAAATCAAAAGAATTACACCACTACAGAGAAGGAACTTCTTGCCATAGTTTTTGCATTTGATAAATTTAGATCATATCTTATTGGTTCTAAAGTTACTAATTTCCCTGATCATGCAGCCCTTAAATATTTACTAACCAAGCAAAAATCCAAGCCTAGGTTGATAAGATGGGTCCTGCTACTTCAAGAGTTCAACATAGATATAAAAGATAGAAGTGGGGCAGAGAACAAAGTAGCCGATCACTTATCAAGAATCCCACATGAAAAGGATGGAGCACATCAATTTGAAGTGAATGAAAGCTTCCCTGATGAGCAGTTGATGATGATTCAAGGAAGCCCTTAGTTTGCTGATATAGCTAACTTCAAGGCTATTGGGGAGTTGCCCACAAACATCAACAAGCACATGAGGAGGAAGCTACTCAATGATGCTAAACACTACATCTGAGATGAGCCATACTTGTTCAAAAAGGGTGTTGATGGGATCTTGAGGAGATGTATCTCACAAGAAGAAGGATAAGAAATGTTGTGGCGATGCCATGGATCTGCATATGGAGGCCATTTTAGTAGGGAAATAACAGCAGCAAAGGTGCTCCAATGTGGATTCTACTGGCCAACAATATTCAAAGATGCTAAGGAATTGGTGTCAAGGTGCAATGAATGCCAAAGAGCTGGTAACCTACCCAAGAAGAATGAGATGCCACATTAATTCATACTAGAACTTGAGCTGTTTGATGTATAGGGAATTGACTTCATGGGTCTCTTTCCCACCTCATACTCAAATAAGTACATTCTAGTGGCAGTGGACTATGTATCTAAGTGGGTGGAGGCCATTGCAACCCCAACAAATGACAATGGGGTGGCCGTGAACTTCCTTAGGCGTAACTTCTTCAGCCGCTTTGGAGTTCCCCGAGCCCTTATTAGTGACGGAGGAAGCCACTTCTGCAACAGACCATTAGAAGCCCTCCTCTTGAGATATGGGGTGAAACATAAGGTTGCAACACCTTATCACCCTCAAACAAGTGGGCAGACAGAGGTACGACGCTCTTTGGGCATATAGGACAGCCTTCAAAACACCAATAGGGATGACCACATATTAGCTGGTGTATGAGAGGGCATGTCACCTACCTCTTGAGCTTGAACACAAAGCCTTTTGGGCACTCAAGCTAGTAAACTTTAATAGTAATGCTACGAGAATTGGAAGAGCTCAGATCTCAAGAATATGAAAATGCCAAAATCTACAAGGAAAAAGCTAAGAGGTGGCATGATCAAAAGATAGCAAGAAGAGAGTTTGTAAAAGGTCAAAAGGTGCTACTATACAACTCAAGACTCAAATTCTTCCCAGGAAAACTTAAGTCTCGATGGTCAGGACCTTTTACCATCCTTAAGGTATCCCCCTATGGTCATGTAGAGCTCATGGAGGACAAAACACAGAGAACTTTTACTGTGAATGGCCATAGACTCAAACACTACTTGGGAGGCTCTTTGGAGGAGCAGAGAGTGAGCTACAACCTCAACTAAGGATGGAGGAATGTCAAGCTAATGACAGTAAAGAAGCGCTGGTTGGGAGGTAACCGAACATTCATATCCTTTTGATTTCTTTCTTTCTAGAAGTAGCTTTAAAATTGCCATTTTAGATAGTTTAAATTTCAGTTAATGCTTTCGTTCTTCCTGCTTTCTAAGAGTAGATTGTAAGTGGTAGATTAAGTAGTTTAAATATCAGCTCCAATGTTTGATAGATAGTAATTCTTCAATCTGTTTTTATTTCTTTGTTTTTCTGAGAATGCAAATTGATGAACACATTGATTGATGATGAATGATTGGGCCGGGAACTAGCTAAAAAGCTAAGTTTGGTGTGGCCACTACCATATGATGTCCACATAGCGAGCCTAACACATTCTTAATCTGAATGCATTAAGTAAATTGGCAATGCATACAAGGTGACTTTAATGTGTTCAGAAGGTGTTAAAGAATGTGAAAGAAATGAATTTATTTTACTTTTATGAACACATTGAATATCCAATGATAAACCCAATTTATTAGATGCAAGGAAATTAAGTTTGGTGTCCTAAGGGACACTCATCAATTGCAATCCAATAGAATGTTATGAAAAAAGAGAATGTAAAGAGGTTCTTTCCATTAATGGTGTTTTGGTTTTCATTTTTCAGGAGAGAGGATGGGGCCCACATGATTGATAACTCATCAAGAAAGGAGTCAAAGTGTACTTGCACTTTGGAACTCAACACATGCAGAGAATCAAAAGAAAAGAGGGGTTGGCGCCTCTTCCCACACTAGGCGCCACCTCCCAAGTGGAAAAAGATAAATTGCTTTTAAATCCCACCATAACCCTCCCTTCGAGCCTACACATCTCACCACTATAAAAGCTAAACACCTCCCACCACTCTTCACACTTCAACCCACCCAAAAGTTCACACACGAAAGAACCCTCTTCTCTTTTTTCTTTCTCTTTTCCTTCTACTTGATTAGGGACAATCAATTCCTAAGTTTGGTATTGTGGAGAAAATCCTTGCTTTCCTCTCTTTGCTTTCTATACCCTTCTTCCAAGTTCTTCAACTCTGTGCACTTCCTTTTTCACCCAATGTCACCACCAAGAGCCTCATCATCAAAGAAGAGGAAGACCAAGGAACCAACTTCAGGATCCTCTGCAAGCTACAATGAATACAAGTTCCTCTCATCATTCAACCAAAACCAATTTTATGGTTGGGTGAGTGAGAGGCAAATCATTCCCGCAGTTGGCTTCCAACTTGGTAGAAATGAGCACCCGGAGATCAACCGGGAAATTGAAAGTAGAAGATGGGCACCCTTGTGCACTCCACCAAGGAAGGTGGTAGAGAGTTTGGTCAGAGAATTCTATGCCAATGCAGTGCCCCAACATGGGCAACCTTATGGCTATCTAAGTTATGTTAGGGGGAAGGCCATTGATTACAGCCCCTCTAACATAAACAGGATATTGATGGTGAAGCAAACAAGCTCCACCCGGAGCTATAAAGAAAGGATAAAGCAACAAGACCCAGGCTTTAATGAAATCTTCAATGAGATTTGTGTGCTGAATGTACAATGGGTCAATAGTAAGGATGGAAGACCCAACCAGCTGAGGAGAAGAGATTTGAGCCCCCAAGCTAGAGGGTGGCTAGACTTTGTGAGGAGGTCTTTAATTCCCACATCCAACACTTCAGATGTAACCAAAGAAAGAGCTGTGCTCATATACAACATAATGAATGGAGAAAATGTGGATGTTGGGAAAATGATTGCCAACAACATCAGCAAAATACTGAAAAGCACCAAAGATGACTCAAGGTTGGCATTTTCCAGCATCATCCAAAGGCTATGTGATGAAGAAGGGGTTGAGAAGATTATTGATGAAGTTATGGTGGAGCAAGAAAAGCCCATAATTGCCAAGAAGATGGCCAAGGTAGTAGCTGTTAACCCCCTCCAAAGCTCAAGCTCATGTGCCACAAGGGCAACCACAATAAGAAGAAGAAGCTGAGGAACAACCATAGTACCTAGCACTTTAACCACCACCATACCAACAATACCAACAATTCCCTGAAGGATTCAATTGGGAACAACTGAATGAGAACATAAAACAACTCTAAGGAAGTATAGAGCAATTGAAGGAGCAGCAAGAACAGTTCAACTGGGGTGAGATGTAAGGTGCACTCAATAAAATAGTGGAGCAAAACAAATGGCATCAGAGGAACCTTGCTGAATTCAAGCATCTTTATGATGCTAGGACCATTTCAAGGAGGCAATATGATATCAACACACAAGCGAAGCTGAATCACTTGTGCAATGCCATGGCTGCTTTGATCCTCGGATACCCAACATTCATGCAAGGAATGGAGGAGTCAAGTGCAAGACAAGAGGAAATTATGGCTAAGCATAAGGAGGACGAAAGGAACTACATGAGGAGGCTGGGATTTTGGAAGCCTAAAGAAACCAAAGCACAAGAAGGATCCTGCAAGAAGAATGGTGATGACTCCTCCCCTTCTAAGAAGAAAGACAAGGGAAAAGGTCCAATGAACTGAAGCTGGTCAAACGTTGTTAAGTCCCATGGTTGAGATTCTCATAATTCTAAAACTCTGTTCAATTTTCTTCAAGTTTTAATTTATGTTCAATAATAAGTTGAAATGTTAGGATAGTTTATTTTTAATGCTTAGTTTGTTATGTCCTGAAATCTTTTATAAGTCCTCTATGTTTTTAAGAAAGAATGTGAAATGATGTTTGAAGTCCCTTAGCCATCAATAAAAGAATGTTTGTTTCCATAAGAGTCTATTGTGAGCTGTGCAAAAACAAGAGTAAAAGAGAATAAGACCAAGTAAGGGCATTCAAAACCAAGAGATAAAGGAACTAAGTGCAGGACCATGAATGAATTAAAAAAGAAAATGAGTCATGATGAGTAATTAGACTTAGAGGAAGTGACAAGTAAAAGTTAAAGATGTCCCATGAATATCTATAGAACCAAGAAGTAGTAAGCAATAGAAAGAGCCAAGGCTCTGAGCATCAACTACTAGGATGAAAAGAAACATAAATGGCTCAAAAAGAGTTGGATAATCCTAGTAAATGCCTGTGTTGAAGATGTGTCAAGAAGAAAGACCTGGGCAAGTAAATTCTTAGGGGTGTTTCAACACCTAGCACCCTAAAACCAACTGGTTTGGGAGTGCTAATTGAAAGCCTAAGCTAAAGGGTCGTCTTGAGACAAAACACTTAGAGTTGTGGTCAATTGAAGAGGAAAGAAAAAGAAGCAACTCTTGCTACTTTAAGGTGACAATCAGTAAAAAGGGCACCTAAGACAAACACTTGCAAAATCCTCAAGAGTCTAGGAGTTCATTACGGCATTGAAACAACAAATACTCATGCATGTGTTAATACTTAGCCTTATTCTTAGTAATGAATGCATTTATTTATGGTTGAAGTCTCAAATCATTTAAGAGCAACTCACATTGATTTGCTTGGGACAAGCAAAGCTTAAGTTTGCTGTTGTGATGACTTGCAACATTTACCCTTTTTACCTATGCAAAAGAACCATAAAAAGAGCAAATATTCATTGTTTTAATGCAATTTCATGAGCTAAATGATAAGTATTATGGTACATTGCTTTGAAATGGGTTTGTACTAAATTTCAGGGAAAAAGTGCAACAAAAAGGGAAGAAAACAACAAAACAGAGATGGGCGTGTGAAACTGGCGTGCCACTTAGAGCAAACGCCATGAAAGTATATGGGCGTGGCACACCAGGAGCTGGGCGTGGCACACTAGTACAAGTTTCCAAAGAGCAATGCTAGAAGCCACAAGAGGGGCGTGGCACGCCAGCACCATCAACTACTATGGGCGTGCCACTTGAAACATGGGCGTGGCACACCAGTTCATCAATCCAAAGGTCTAAGCACTTGGGCGTGCCACTTGGTATCGAAGGCATGGAATGCCAAGCTCTCATCATCACTTGGGCGTGCCACTTAAGGAGCCAGGCGTGGCACGCCAAGCTTAAAGAGGGCCATCATCACTTGGGCGTGCCACTTGAGCAGCACAGCGTGGCACGCTAGTACAAATTTCTAGAGGCAAGATTGAAAGTCCAAACACATCGGCGTGCCACTTGAGATCGAAGGCATGGCACCCCAAGCCCTCACCCTCACTTGGGCGCGCCACTTGAAGACCCAGGCGTGGCACACCAAGCTTCAAAGAATACCAAGTAAAGCTGGGCGTGCCACTTGATATCTAAGGTGTGGCACGCCAGCCCTCAACCATCACAAGGGCGTGCCACTTGAGATCGAAGGTGTGGCACGCTAGGCTCTCATCCTCACTTAGGCGTGCCACTTGAATGCCAAGGCGTGGCATGCCAACCCTCATTGATTATCTAGGCGTGCCACTTGGATGTTGGGCATGGAACGCCATCTCCTGGAACGAGGAGGAATTATGGGCGTGGCATGCTAGACCCTGGGCGTGGCATGCTAGTTATATTTTCCAGAGAGGGAGGTAGGCGGCCAAACATATGGGCATGCCACTTGGTGTCAAAGGCGTGGCACGCCAGCGATCATTTCTCACTTGGGCGTGCCACTTGAGTCTCATGCGTGGCACGCCAGCATCAACCATCAACAAAAAGAAGACTGGGCGTGCCACTTGAGTTCTGGGCGTGGGACACCAATAAAGGAACCAACACATACAAGAGGCATGGCACGCCAGACCCTGAGCATGCCATGCTGGTACAACTTTCCAAAATGAAGAAGAGGAGGACAAAGGCGTGGGCATGCCACTTGAGATCGAAGGCGTGGCACGCCATGCCAACAAAAGCCCAACAAAAGCATGGGCATGCCATTAGGGCTCGAAGGCGTGGCTCGCCAGGCTAACCAAAGCTTGAGAAGACCCTGGGCGTGCTACTTGGGCTTGAAGGCGTGGCACGCCAGGGACAGCAACAAATGGGGGCGTGCCACTTGTAATGACCCAATGTTCAGTATGTCTAGATCATACTGGAAACTGAGCGCTACCAACTTATCTTCCTAATTATTATCTATTATTTATTACATGAGCCTGACTCGTTGTTAAAAGCGTAGTTATTTAGCGAGGTGTTTTTATTTTTTCTAATAAACGGAATCATTCACAATCAATTCTCAAATAATAACAGAAACAACAATTATAAACAACCACACTTATACACATTTCAAACAGTTGACAACATTCAGTTATCCAGCCTTTATTAGAGTAAAGATCTTTAGTTAGAACACTCCTAGATATAGCTAGATAATAACCTTATACATTTATATACATACAACATCCCAGGCCCTGACCTGTTCAAAAAGTCCATAAGCCGGCGCCCAGGCTAGCCTAGACTCTATACTCACCTAGTCCCTCTAATCTACTAAAGCGAGGGAAAGTATGTTCTAGCTAGGTCTTCAAAACTTAAGTCAGGTGGAACATCATCAGTGAACTACGGAAGGGTACTCATGCTTCCATCTGAAGGGAGAAGGGAGAAAGAAGGGGTAAGAACTGGGGAGTTCTTAGTAAGGTCTGGGTTATTAGTTAACTACATTTATAATGGCCGTTTGCAAGTTTTTAAACTCTTTTGCAAATCGATGGTTTTACAATAAATAAAATTCAAAACCTTTTTAAAAGAAATCAGTTAATTAACTGAAAATCCAAACTCCTTTTTTAGATAAAAGAATCTTAAGAGTTTCCTAATGGTATGAATGACCAACCTGTTCCAAACATAGGTTCATTAAGTCTATGCTGAACCAGCTTGATATTTCATACTTTACTAAACCACACTCAAACCAATCAAGGCCTCTGGCCCATCACATAATCAATCATGGCTTCAAGCCCAAACAGCTCAACCATATCCAGTTCACCACAACTCAACCAATTTCAGCCACAAACACAAGCAATAAGGTTCAAGCACAATCAAGAACAGCTACGTCAAGTATAGCAATTAGAAATTAAACAGAATTATTCACATAGGAAATCCACTTACAATATGCACAAACAAGTATGATGCATGTCTGGTCCTACTGCAGGTAATGAGCTCATTGTCGGTTACATACCCGCTCCCGATGTTACCCGGAGTCCTTTGACCAGGTAAGGCTTTCCTGTTAGCAATACCCATCGCAAGAGTCCTTTGACTTGCGAGGCAAACCACCGCAAGAGTCCTTTGACTTGTATAGTGGCACTAGCAACCCACTGCAAGAGTCCTTTGACTTGCAAGATGGAGCTTGTCTGCCCAACACACTCACTATAAGAGTCCTTTGACTTACAGGAGCACAGACACACTCTCACCGTAAGAGTCCTTTGACTTACAGGACCATATGCTAGTTGTGTTTTCTCGATACCTCTGTAAGAGTCCTCTGACTTACAAAATAGCATTATAGCTAAGTATTCCAGGAAAGCACTCTCAGTGGTCATACTACCATCTATCTGACTGCCTCTCTACAGCAGATTCTTACATAACCGTTCTCAAGCATCACCCGAAGGCTCATAAGTCACATATAACCATACTTTCCATCACGTATAAATCATCTTTTTCATCTTTCCACAACCATAAGTCAAGCATCACAGTGATCTCATTTCACAATTCTCTGTATACATCACAACATCACAATATCACAATAGCACACTACTATATAATTTTTAACTCCCTTTCTTTCTAACATGTTTGCATGTTTTTAAAACTTGTCTCATTACCTTACATTCCTCGATATCTTATCTTATAACTTAACTTTGGTGTTTAATAAAGAGAATTAGGGAATTCTAGACTCAAAACTGCCATCCTGAGATTTTAAGAAAAAACTGTCTTTTTATCAATATTTTATTATTATTAATAAAATAATATTATTAATAAAATAATATTTACAATAAAATAATATTTTAATATTTTAATATGAAAATAATAATATTTTATTCAACTTTCAAAAATTGCATTTTGATCCCTGAATTTTTTGAAAATTGCATCTTAACCCCCTTAACTTTTACTATTTGCACTTTAGACCCTTAACTTCTTATTAATTAATTTTCAACCCCAAACTTTTTAACAATTACATTTTGACCCCAAAACCATCAAAAGCAACATTTTTCTTGTCCTTCAATGACCAAAAACATTTTTTGCCAAAAGTTCATCAGATTTCCACTTGATTTTCAGCTAGTTTTTCAATCTTTTCGTTAACCGATTTGTACCTGATTTTTACCTAACCAAAGAAAAACCGTTTCAGCCATCAAATACACATCAAATACACATCAAATATCATGAATTTCATGGCTGGAAAGTCATGTTTTCCAGCAGCGATAACAGCAACTTCAAAACCATCACAAACTTAATTTTCAAGCATTAAACAACAAGATTTCATGATCAAACCATCACACAAACACTCAAAATCAAGCCTCAAGCAACAAGATCTGATTTAGAACATCAAGAAAACAACCAATCATTGATTAATTTACCAAACCTTACCTCCTTTGCTGCTGCTAAAAGTAGAACCAAAAATAAGCTTCCAAAAGCACTTTTACGCCTATTTTAACATTAAAAACAACTTTAGAACCATATGAACCATGAAGGCTGAAGCTTCATGATGATGAAAAGAAGGTTTTCCTCACCTCAAGGCAGCTAGAAATCATATTTTCTTAGAGCCTATGGTGATTGAACAAGAGAACTGAAGAGAAAACATGAAGAAAACACCATCAGCTTGAGTTTCCACCATGGCTGAAACTTCAAGGAGGAGGAGCAGCCATCATAACTTGATTTACTCCTTGAAAAATGACATAGAAATGAAGAGGAGGAAGAGATGAACACTTTGTTTGGACTAGATTTTTGATAGGGGTTTTAGTTTGAGAAAGAACGGAGAAAGAAGCTTGAAGCTTTCATGGAAGTTTTCATGGAAGTTCTTCCATTTCTCTTTCATGAAAGAAGCTTGAACGGAGAAATTCTAGCTTGTTTGAAAGAAAATTGATGGTAATGATGAGCCTAGGGATTTTTGGGGTCAGGATAAGCATTATCCTAAAATTTGGTGTAAAAATATCTCAAGAAAGGATAATTACTAAATCTAGATGTATTAGAATGCAAGTGTTTCTTACTTTTTCCTTAAGAAAGCTTTGCTTGGAGAGAAAGAAAGGAAACATGTGGTGGCTAACTCTGGGAGAGCCACGTGTCACTGGATGCTGACTCATCAGAGTTTAATAATAAAATATCATTCTGAAGATAATTACTAAAACTAATACATCAGATTACACTACTAATGGATAAGCATGAGCTTTACTAGAATAAATGAATACTAGTAACATGATAATCATGAGAATAAACATATATAATGAAGCATTAGCATTGCTAAGTTCATCTAGGAATGTCGGCATTATCCATTACCGGTAGATTTTCTAGCTTAGTTATTATATTACAAAACATAGATGAACATTAACCATACCAGAGGAAATAATAATATAATATTTCAAATAAAATAATAATATATGAATATTATATTAATATAATTTTTCTCTCAAAATTCGAGACCGGCTCATCAATAGAGACTAACTACGGAAATCAGAATTTTGAAATTCGAACTCGAAGTGGCTCAAAAACGCAACATTTCGCGACGTGCCTACTTAGATCAGGGGAGGTGTTTGGTGCAGTCAAGCTACTGACTCAGCAGCTTGATGACGCAGCACCTGTGCAATGGAGGTGCTTATATGCACTAAATTTCCTAAAAATTCCATAAAAATTCCGTTACACCGCTTGAGAGCTGGGTGTGGCGCGCCAAGCCTAAATTGGAACTGGGCGTGGCACGCCACTGATGCACCAGTCACACGCCAGCCACTGGAGGTCATGCTTATTGAGTTTTCTTTTTCCCTCCAATTGTAATTCTCTTTTCTTTTTGTATTTTTTTATTTCTAGTAATAGGAGTAGTATAAATAACCCCTGGAAGTACTGAGAAGGGGGTGGTTAGAATTGTTATTGGAGTATCTTTTGTTGAAAGCATAGTTAGATTTACTTTTCATCTTCTTCCATCTCTTGTACTTTTCCTTGAGCTATGAGTAGCTAACTTCCTTCTCATTGAGGGAGGGAGCTCTATTGTACTTGATGGATTAATGATAGTGAATTTCTCCTTCTCTTCATCTTCTCTTTGATTTGCTAGAAGGAATATCATTTTAATGCTAGTGTTCAATCATCTTGGGAAAGAGGTTGAATGCAAAATGGGTTTCATGGGAACCTTGGAAAAGGAAACATGAAACCATGCTTGAAATCCCTTCTCACACTTAAGCAGAATCTGGATTTTGGTGATTGGATATGGTGACATATAATCCACCTTCTACCTGGACCTATGATAATGTGTGGTATAATCAGGGACTAAGCATATCTCTCTTCATGAGTAATTAGACTAAGAAATTGGCTGATTATCAAGATTTGAGAGATTGAGTCACCAAGGGATTGGGGCTCAATCAATCATGATTGCCAAGAGGTCAATGAGTTGCATGATTGAAGATGAGATGAGCTAGATTTAATCCAAAGAGAATAGTATCTCCCAATCTCAATGAATTCCCATATTTTTATCTTCCACATTCTTTATAGCTTTGTTTACAATTCTGTTAATCCCCATTCCCATTTACAATTCAGTCATTTATGTTTCTGCACTTTACATTCTCGCCATTTCCTTTTATGCACTTTATTTTGTCTCTTTACCTTTGAGTCATTTAATTTCCTGCTCATTTACAATTCTGCAATCATACTCTATATTGCTCAGCTTGACTAATTCACCAATTGATTAAAATTGCTCAAATCTACCAATCTCTGTGAATACGATCCCACTCCTCTGTGGGTTATTACTTGATGAAAATTTGGTACGTTTGCCAAAGAACGGATTCATAATAAAAAATTTTATGGGGTGTGAATTCCGGTCATCACTATGCACCCTTACTGGTGTTAAATGCCAGTCCATCTAGTATTCTGGGCACTGAATGCCCAGTAAGGATGTCCTTGCTGGCGTTCAACGCCAGCTTCCTTGGGTGTGTGGGCGTTGAACGCCCAGTGAGGGTTTCTTCACTTGCTTTCCACGCCAGAATGGATGCTTGTTTGGGTGTTGAACGCCAATGAGGAGTTCCTCATTGGCGTTCAATGCCAGAGTTCTTGGGTGTTTGGGCATTGAATGGCTAGCCAGTGCTCCCTGATGAAGCACCACTATTTCGTGGAATATTTTGTGCTCAATTTGGGTGGATTTTATCCACTTTTCCCACATTTATTCAATAAAATAGTATGGTTTCATAATTTTCTCCTAAATTGTGCTTAAGTGTAAAAACATGTTTTTTAGGCCTTTAATTAGCTAAATTTAACTCACTTTTGATTCCATTAGATGCCTTGATGTGTTTGTTAGTGATTTCAGGACGAAAAGGTTAGGAATGGATAAAAGGGATGAAGAGAAAAGTATGCAAAGTGGAGAAATCATGAAGAAAAAAGGATTTGGGATGCTGAGATCGACGCGCACATGCAGCAGACGTGCACACGTGGAAAAGTGAAGTCGCATGGCGACGCGTACACGTGGATAGCAAATTGTCAAGTGACGCGTACGCGTGATCCATGCGTACGCATCGGTGCTCGTACGTGACCCACTTAAAGTGAATCCGCTGGGGGCGATTTCTGGGCTTCCTAGGCCCAAATCCAACTCACTTCTGATGCTATTAAACCCAAGAATTGATGGGGAAGTCAACGCCACATTCTACCATCTAGTTACATAATTAATTACCAATTTATTTAGTCTAGTTTAGAGTTAGTTTCTAGAGAGAGAAGCTCTCTCTTCTCTTTAGAATTAGAATTAGGATTAGGTCTAATTCTTCTCTAGATCTAGGTTTAATTCATGCTTTGATCTACTTTTCCTCTTCAATTCCTTGTTCTTCTACCTTTCCTTTCTCTAGTTTAGCATTTAATTCTTGCAATTCTTTACTTTGTTGTTGATACACTCTTGATCCTTTTATTTTCTTTTAATGCAATTTGAGGTAATTCATGTTAATTGTGCTCTCTCTAATTGATGTTGTTAATTCTTTGCATTAGTAGTTGTTAGATTTTACTCTTGTTGTCAATTTATTATGCTTTCCTTTTATGCCTTCCAAGTGTTTAATGAAATGCTTGGAAGCATGCTAGAGTAGAATTTTCTCCTCTTGGGTTTGGTTGAATAATTGGTGACTCTTGAGTTATCTAATACTTTTGTCGATTGATAATTAGAAGTTGCTAATTGGTTTGAATTCCACTAAAGCTAGTCTTTCCTTAGGAGTTGACTAGGACTTGAGGAATCAAATTGATTACTTCCACTTGACTTTCCTCCATAGTTAGAGGTTGACTAAGTGGAGCAATGAACAATTGTCATCACAATTGATGAAGATAATAAGGATAGGACTTCAAATTCTCATACCTTGCCAAGAGCTTTTCTAGACATTAGTTTAATTCTTGCAATTTACATTTCTTGTTTCTTATCTCTAAAACCCCAAAATATACAACTCAAAACCGATAACAAAAACACTACCTTCCAATTCCTTTGAGAGACGACTCGAGGTTTGAATACTTCGGTTATTATTTTTAGGGGTTTGTACTTGTGACAAACAATCTTTTGTATGAGAGGATTCTTGTTGGCTTAGAAAATATACTTGCAACGAGAATTTATTGTGAATTTTCTATACCACACAAAAATTTGATCATCAAAATGGCGCTGTTGCCGGGGAGTTGCAATTGTGTGACTTGTTATTGGTTATTATATATATGTGAATATTGTGAATGTGTTTCCTTTTTGCTTGTGATGAGCGGATAATTTATACGCTTTTTGCCATTGTTTTTAGACAGTTTTTAGTATAATCTAGCTACTTTTAGGGATGTTTTCATTAGTTTTTCTGATAAATTCACATTTCTGGACTTTACTATGAGTTTGTGTATTTTTCTGTGATTTCAGGTAATTTCAGGCTGAAATTGAAGGACCTGAGCAAAACTCTGATAAAAGGCTGACAAAGGACTGCTGATGCTGTTGGATTCTGACCTCCCTGCACTCGATATGGATTTTCTGGAGCTACAGAATTTCAAATGGCGCGCTCTCAACGGCGTTGGAAAGTAGACATCCAGAGCTTTTCATCAATATATAATAGTCCATACTTTATTCATGATTAGAAGACGTAAACTGGCGCTCAACGCCAGTTCCATGCTGCATTCTGGAGTCAAACGCCAGAAACACGTCACGAACCAGAGTTGAAAGCCAAAAACACGTTACAACTTGGCGTTCAACTCCAAAAGAAGCCTCTGCACGTGTAAAGCTCAAGCTCAGCCCAAGCACACACCAAGTGGGCCCCGGAAGTGGATTTCTGCATCAATTACTTACTTCTGTAAACCCTAGTAGCTAGTCTAGTATAAATAGAACATTTTACTATTGTATTCAGTGTCTTTGACCATTCGGTCTTTTGATTGATCCAGGATCTGGAATTGTATTTTTTGATCCTGTGATCACGTTTTGAGGGCTGGCCATTCGGCCATGCCTGAACCTTCATCACTTATGTATTTTCAACGGTGGAGTTTCTACGCACCATAGATTAAGGGTATGGAGCTCTGCTATACCTCGAGTTTTAATGCAATTACTACTACCTTTTATTCAATTTCAATCTTATTTCTGTTCTAAGATACTACTCGTACTTCAACCTGATGGATGTGATGATCCGTGACACTCATCATCATCTGTCCCTATGAACGTGTGCCTGACAACCACTTCTGTTCTACAAGCGAAAGCTAGAGTGTGTATCTCTTGGATTCCTGATGCACGATGCATGGTTGCCCTCGCCTGACAACCGAGCCTTCCATTCCGTGATATCAGAGTCTTCGTGGTATAAGCTAGAATTGATGGCGGCATTCATGAGAATCTGGAATGTCTAAACCTTGTTTGTGGTATTCCGAGTAGGATTTCGGAATTGAATGACTGTGACGAGCTTCAAACTCGCAATTGTTGGGCATGATGACAAATGCAAAAGAATCAAGGGATTCTATTCAAACATGATCGAGAACCGACAGATGATTAGCCGTGCCGTGACAGAGCATTTAGACCTTTTTCATTGAGAGGATGGAATGTAGCCATTGAAAACGGTGATGCCCTACATACAGCTTGCCATAGAAAGGAGTAACCAGGATTGGATGAAGGCAGTAAGAAAGCAGAGATTCAGAAGGAGCACAACATCTTCATACGCCTATCTGAAATTCCCATCAATGTTCTACATAAGTAGTTTCATCTTTATTTTCTATTTATTTACTATTATTATTCAAAAACTCTATCACCATTTATTATCCGCCTGACTGAGATTGACTAGATGACCATAGCTTGCTTCATACCAACAATCTCCGTGGGATCGACCCTTACTCATGTAAGGTTTATTACTTGGACGACCCAGTGCACTTGCTGGTTAATTGTGCGAAGTTGTGAAATTATGTTTAGACCATGGTATTGAGCACCAAGTTTTTGGGGCCAATCAATTTCGAACAACAATTTAAGTATGAATCACAATTTTGTCCATCAGCTTGTTTGTTAGTTTTTGTTAGCCTTACGACTTTGTTAGTTTTGTTTTTTATTCCACTATGAATTCTCACCCCTTTGTCTATGAGTTTGGTTCAAAGTGTGTTGTAGGAAATGTGAATCTTAATGACAACATGTATCCAGGATGGAACAATCAAAGATGGGAGGAGCCTCAAGGAATTGATCACTCCTCATGGCAACAACCTCTGGGTTCTTATAGGTATAATTCCCATCCTAATGCATGTCAATTCAATGGTTATGGTGAATCTCCTGGTGACCATCAAGAACCACCACCATATGCCTATGAGCCATATCCACAACATAATCCTCAACCATACTCACAAGCCCCTTTTTACCAGTCACCTTCGTATGACCATAATCCTTACCCACCATACCAACAACCATATGAGCCATATGAACCACATATAGAACCACCACCATTCCAACCTCAACACCTCCAAGAACCACATTCTCCATACTATTATCAAGATGAACCACCTCCAATGTATGCAAATTTTCACCAACAAGATAAATGCTACTTTCCACCATAACCCTCCATGGAAGAATATCCATGTCCATCAATCCAAGAGCAATATGATCCTACTTATGTTAGCAATTTGTAACAAGAGCCAATGGATCATCTCAAGGAAACAATGGACCGGCTTCAAGCAATCATTCGTCAAAAGATAGACTCATGGGACTCATGCCCCAAGCAAAACATGTTCAAGGATGATTGTGGAGGAGTGGTGCATGAAATTGTGATCATCAATGGCGCCATCAACATGGTACGAACAATTGCAATCTCAACTCTTTATCACAACTTCACACAACTAACCAGCAAGTGCACTGGGTCGTCCAAGTAATAAACCTTACGCGAGTAAGGGTCGATCCCACAAAGATTGTTGGTATGAAGCAAGCTATGGTCATCTTGTAAATCTCAGTCAGGCAGATTCAAATGGTTATGAATGATTTATGAATAAAGCATAAAATAAAGATAGAGATACTTATGTAATTATGGAGATGCTTTGTCCCTTCCATCTCTCTGCTTTCCTACTGTCTTCATCCAATCCTTCTTACTCCTTTCCATGGCAAGCTGTATATTGGGCATCACCATTGTCAATGGCTACAGTCCTGTCCTCTCAGTGAAAATGTTCAACGTGCTCTGTCACAGCACGACTAATCATCTGTCGGTTCTCAATCAGGTTGGAATAGAATTCAGTGATTCTTTTGCGTCTGTCACTAACGCCCAGCCTTCGGGAGTTTGAAGCTCGTCACAGTCATTCAATCCTTGAATCCTACTCAGAATACCACAGACAAGGTTTAGACCTTCCGGATTCTCTTGAATGCCACCATCAATTCTAGCTTATACCACGAAGATTCCGATTAAGGAATCCAAGAGATAAACATTCAAGCCTTGTTTGCTTGTAGAACGGAAGTAGATGTCAGGCACGCGTTCATAGGTGAGAATGATGATGAGCGTCATATAATCATCACATTCATCATGTTCTTGGTTGCAAATGAATATCTTAGAACAAGAATAAGCCGAATTGAATAGAAGAACAATAGTAATTGCATTAATACCCGAGGTACAGCAGAGCTCCACACCTTAATATATGGTGTGTAGAAACTCCACCGTTGGAAATACATAAGAACAAGGTCTAGGCATGGCCGAGAGGCCAGCCTCCATAATCTAAGAACTAGACATCCAAAGATGATCTAAAGATCTAAAGTGATCAAAAGATGAAAATACAATAGTAAAAGGTCCTATTTGTAGAGAACTAGTAGCCTAGGGTTTACAAAGATGAGTAAATTACATAAAAATCCACTTCCGGGCCCACTTGGTGTGTGCTTGGGCTGGGCATTGAAGCATTTTCTTGTAGAGACTCTTCTTGGAGTTAAACGCCAGCTTTTGTGCCAGTTTGGGCGTTTAACTCCCATTCTTGTGCCAGTTCCGGTGTTTAACGCCGGGCAGTTTTGACCTGATTTGGAATGCCGGTTTGGGCCATCAAATCTCGGGCAAAGTATGAACTATTATATATTGCTGGAAATCCCAGGATGTCTACTTTCCAACGCCGTTGAGAGCGCGCCAATTACACTTCTGTAGCTCCAGAAAATCCACTTCGAGTGCAGGGACGTCAGAATCCAACAGCATCTGCAGTCCTTTTCAGCCTCTGAATCAGATTTTTGCTCAGGTCCCTCAATTTCAGCCAGAAAATACCTGAAATCATAGAAAAACACACAAACTCATAGTAAAGTCCAGAAAAGTGAATTTTAACTAAAAACTAATAAAAATATAATAAAAGCTAACTAAAACATACTAAAAACAATGCCAAAAAGCGTATAAATTATCCGCTCATCACAACACCAAACTTAAGTTGTTGCTTGTCCCCAAGCAACTGAAAATCAAATAAGATAAAAAGAAGAGAATATGCAATGAACTCCAAAAACATCTACGAAGATCAGTATTAATTAGATGAGCTGGGCTTTAGCTTTTTGCCTCTGAACAGTTTTGGCATCTCACTTTATCCTTTGAAATTCAGAATGATTGGCTTCTCTAGGAACTCAGACTCCAGATAGTGTTATTGATTCTCATAGTTAAGTATGATGATTCTTGAACATAGCTACTTTATGAGTCTTGGCTGTGGCCCAAAGCACTCTGTCTTCCAGTATTACCACCGGATACATACATGCCACAGACACATAACTGGGTGAACCTTCTCAGATTGTGACTCAGCGTTGCTAGAGTCCCCAATTAGAGGTGTCCAGGGTTCTTAAGCACACTCTTATTTGCCTTGGATCACAACTCTTTATTTCTCTATATAATTTTTTTTTCATTTTTTTCTTTTCTTTTTCTCTTTTTTTTCGATTTTTTTTTTTGAATAGCTTTTTCTTGCTTCAAGAATCATTTTAATGATTTTTCAGATCCTCAGTAACATGCCTCCTTTTTCATCATTCTTTCAAGAGCCAACATTCATGAACAACAAATTCAAAAGACATATGCACTATTCAAGCATACATTCA
>NC_029780.3:66076733-66077223 GCF_000817695.3 Arachis duranensis | reverse complement strand
CTTTTTGAGTTTGAAAGGGACCTCGGGGATCACCTTCTTCAAGGCCACAACTTCATAGAAGTGGTATTGATGCACCCTTGAGATGAATCTCTCCATCTCCCATGACTCGGAGGTGGAAGCTTTTGCCTTCCCTTTCCTCTTTCTAAAGATTTCTCCGGCTTTAGGTGCCATAAATGGTTATGGAAAAACAAAAAGAATGCTTTTACCACACCAAACTTAGAAGGTTTGCTCGTCCTCAAGCAAAAGAAGAAAGAAGAGAGTAGAAGAAGAAGAATAGAGGAGATGGAGGTGGCTTTGTGGTTCGGCCAAGGGAGAGAAGTAATGTTTAGGTTGTGTGAAAATGAAGGAGTGAAGATGGGTTTATATAGGGGTGGAGAGAGGGGTAGGGTTCGGTCATGTATGGTTGGGTTTGGGAGGGAAAGTGGTTTGAATTTGAATGGTTAGGTAGGTGGGGTTTTATGAAGGATGGATGTGAGTGGTGAAGAGAAAT
>NC_029780.3:66076130-66076523 GCF_000817695.3 Arachis duranensis | reverse complement strand
TGCCAATTCTGGCGTTAAACGCCGGGCTGGTGCCCATTTCTGGCGTTTAACGCCAGCTTCTTGCCCTTTCCTGGCGTTTAACGCCATTTTGGTGCCCCTTTCTGGCGTTAAACGCCCAGAATGGTGCCAGACTGGGCGTTAAACGCCCATTTACTGCCCTTACTGGCGTTTAAACGCCAGCAAGGTCTTCCTCCAGGGTGTGCTGTTTCTCTTTCTGTTTTTCATTTTGTTTTTGCTTTTTCAGTTGATTTTGTGACTTTCCATGATCATCAACCTACATAAAACATAAAATAACAAAGGAAAAATAGATAAATATAACATTGGGTTGCCTCCCAACAAGCGCTTCTTTAATGTCAGTAGCTTGACAGTGGGCTCTCATGGAGCCTCACAGAT
>NC_029780.3:66073199-66075439 GCF_000817695.3 Arachis duranensis | reverse complement strand
CAACGTTAGTGACACCCAACATTGTCACTAACGTTGGAAGCAACCACACAACCCCCCAAGGAGCCACGTTAACTTCCACGTTAACTTAGTTAACGTGGAGGCTAACGTGTGAAAAAAGAAGGTGCTCGCCAACGTTAGTGACACCCAACATTGTCCTAACGTTGGAAGGAGCCACACATGCCACCATGAGCCACGTTAACTCCCACGTTAACTTAGTTAACGTGGAAGTTAACGCATAACTTGAGCCACAAAACTCCAAATGAGGTGATTCCATTGGTATTGGAAAGTAGGATTTCAGAGCTTTCCAAGCATATATGGCACTACATGGTTGACACTAAATTTGAAGGAGAAAACCTGCCCCAAAAGTGCAATGATGAACATGGTATCAACCTGTATTAAGGTCAACTGACCTCTTCACGTTCCAAGAAGTGTAACTCGAGTTGTAGAGCTCCAAATGATGCGCTTACAAGGGCATTAGAAAGTAGACATCTAGGGCTTTCCAAAAATGTATAATAGTATGGGGTGGACACTAAGTTTGAGCTTCAGAAACTGGCAATAATGAAGCCCTGATCGCTAGCGTTATTGGCAATCAAAATTTCCAGTAACATTGGCATATATGCCAGCGACCATGTCCACTTCAAAGGAGCATAACTTGAGCTACAAATGTCCAATTGAGGTGATTCCAGTTGCGTTAGAAAGCTGACATTCAGAGCTTTCCAACAATGTATAATACTCTATAGTGGGCATGAAATTCGAGCACAAATAAGAGGTATCTTTTAAGCCCCAGAAACACCAACTGGGTAGCAAGTGCAACGTTAGCCACAATAACTTCAGCACTAACGCCACACCTGTAGCGTTAGTGTGGCTAACGGTAACACTAACATTGGCACCTGGACCTCAACTTTACTCACTTCTCTCTCAAGTCCACTTCAAAGCCCAAGCAAGCAAGCCCACAGTTGTCAACCAATCAAGGCCACAAGAAGCATCTAGAATAGGAATTTTCATTTAATTGTAATTTGCTTTTAATTTCATTTTATAATATAGGAGGGCCTATATAAAGGCCTTAGTCTTTACATTGAAAGCATCCTGGAATGGAGGGGTCTTCGGACTCTCTCCCCTCACACACTTTTCTTTCTTTTCTTGTACTTTTCATTTTATGAATTTTGAAGTTTCAATTTCAGTTTTAATCTTCATCTCTACTTTTATGCACTTTCTTTCTTTTCTATTTTGTTAGAGCAACGACCAACTAACTCTTTTCTTTGGGTTAGAGAGCTCTATTGTGATTTAATGGATTAAGTTTAGTTCTTCTTCTTCTTCTTCTTTCTTTTCTCTTGATTTTACTAGAGAGCTTTCGATCTTCATCCAATTGGGTAGTTATCTTGGAAAAGAAACTATTCATACTTGGATATCTTCTGAACCTTGAAAGAGGAATGAAGAGATCATGCTAGAAATGCTTTCTCATGCTGGACCAAATTGGGTGAGGATGGATATGTGACTATAATCCTTCCAACACTTGATTTGGGAAATGCATGTGGTATAATCAGTGACCATGCTTCATCTCTTCTCATGAGCAATTGACCAAGGAATTGGCTATTGATCAAGATTTAAGAGATTGAATTACAAGTAATTGTATTTCGATCACTTAAGATTGCCAAGGAGATTAATGAATGATTGAGGAAGAGATGAGAATGAACTTGATCCGGAGGATTGCAATATCTCTTGATCCCAATGTTCATCTTATTTTTAGTTCTTACATTTACTTTTCTTGCCATTTTACTTCTCTGCACTCTATTGCTTTCTTTACTTTTCTGTAAATTTACAATTCCTACTGCTCATCATCCAAATCTGAATCGTCTAACTAGGATAATCAATTAACCATTGATTGCTTAATCCGTTAATCCCTGTGGGATTCGACCCCACTCTATTGTGGGTTTTACTTGACGACAAATCGGTACACTTGCCGAAGGGGAATTTGTTGAGAGACAAGTTTTACTCCGATCATGCCAAGACAAGTGCAAAGCAGACAAGATATAAAAACTACTAAATTATGATAATAGCAAGCTTCAAAGGCCACCCAAATCAGCCCAGAAAGCTCGAAAGTCACTTTGTTTTTCAAAACAAAGTTGCTAAACAAGCAACAGAAAGTATCAACAGTCAACAAAACACCATTTACAAAATAAAAGAGTTCAAAGCCCACAGGCCGGGCTATACACAAATTCATCAGAAATAATCAAAGAGAG
>NC_029780.3:66071269-66073058 GCF_000817695.3 Arachis duranensis | reverse complement strand
CCTAAATTCTTCATCATTTGAGTATGCCTCAGCACAAAAGTCTTTACCAAATCCATACAACTCATTTCACCATCCACAAAACTCAGTCCACTACCCACAAGAGTCATACCACTTTCAGAACACACAACCACAAAACAACCAATTCCATTCACAAACCACCCCCGCCAAACCATTACAACCTACCCAACCACTTTTAGATAGACTTGCTAGGATGGAACTCTTCATGGAAGAGCTCAAAAGAAGTAGAGAAGAAGAGAGACTCACTAGGATAGAACTCCTCCTTGAAGAAATAATGAAGACAAACGAAGAGGAGAAAATAGCAAGAAGGGACCATGAAGAAAAATTGAGACAGAATGCACAACTCTATTCTGAAGAACAATTCATTGAAGAGCTGAGAGCACAAAGAGAGACCACTTCACTCTCTCCAGAAACAGAGGAGTTTATTCAAAGGTCAAGAACAATGGAGGAAGTCAATCAAGGGAGCCCACACTCCAATGAAATAGAGAGTTGCATAGAGGGTGAGTTCATTGAACCACCAATTCAAGAAGTTCTTGATGAAGAGGATGCTCCACCCATCATACAATACCCAAATCCTGAAATCAAGGTGGTAAAGGCAATCAACATGAACGCTAACAAAAGACAATATTCATGAAGAAGAAAATGTCAACCAAAAGCCATCCCACCCCTACCCCAACAAGCAAGTTTACTCAAGCTAACAATAGAAGAAGGCTTGCTGGGGAGAGGCACTCAAAACAAGGGGCATTAACTGGCTCCTCTTTCCTCTTGAGGTCATTCCTCTTAACAAACTGGAAGAAGAGGAAGAAAGTCGTGAACAACATGTCAAGCTAATGACATTAAAAGAGCGCTTGTTGGGAGGCAACCCAACCGTAGGTAACATTTTCTTGCTTTGCTTCGTTTACTTTCAATAATTTGGCATATGATTGAACTCTAAGTTTGGTGTTGCCATGCAACAATTTGATTCTCAATCTTCACTAGGTACTTGCAACATTCTAAATTGAGAGTGTCACACTAAGTTTAGTGTTGCCACTTATCTTTCATGCAAGGTAACAAGCACACCACATATTAATGCAATCACATTGTCTCTGTTTTACTTCTTGTGCCTTTGTTGTATCCTCAATTTTGCTTGCTTAAGCACATGCATTACTCACATTTCATTGCGTAAGACACTCATGATCCATCATAGACCCCACCACCACTGTTTTATTTGCTGCTTGAAGACAAGCAATTAGTCTAAATTGGTGTGGGAAGGGAGAAAAGTAGGAGAAAAAGGGCAACAACAATAAAGATGAACTACAAGGTGGTAAAGTTCCTTTTTCCTCTTACTTATTTCCAGTACATTCAATTGCATGATTGTCTTCTAAGTTCTTTGCATGTATGTGTGCTTTCCCCTTGTGAATAAGCATGTCAAATCTGTCTTTTAAACTTTTTATTGATTAAGGCTGTGTTTTCTAGTCTGAATGTCATTACTGCATCCTTACTTTGCTTACTTGTATGCTTGTCCCTTTTGAATCAAATGAAAAGAGAATAAGTGTTTTACAAAAGACCAGAGAGGAGTTCATACTATGGAATAAGTTCATGAGTTGATGGTATAGTCATAAGTTAGCTAAGTTGGTTCAACCACAAGGTGGGAGGACAACTATCTGTCAGGAATCCTATGCTTTGAACACACCCCATGAGACTAGCTAAATAACAAGATCCTAATAAGAGAAAGGGAAAGAACAATGAAAGTGGAAGAATCAAAGAAAAAGAATAAGCAATAAGGCTAGGC
>NC_029780.3:66069612-66071109 GCF_000817695.3 Arachis duranensis | reverse complement strand
TGGCTGAAAGCTTATTTTAAAGAGTTGCCCCCTTACAGAGCACTTAGCTTAAGAACAAAAATAAGCCCTGAAATGACAATAAAAGGATCAATGAATAAAAGTCTCATGGGATGCAATCACAGTAAGTATTCGAGGACATGATAAAGGTCTGAAAGCCAGGAATGAACCTAAGTTGCTATGCATGAAACCACCATAAAACCAGGGACATGACTTCCACAAGAATGACTCATTTCTCTTGGCATTCCATTCATCATTCTCTTGTTCCAGTACTTGCTTAGGGACAAGCAAGCTTTAAGTTTGGTGTTGTGATGCCAGGGCATTTTGGCCAGTTTCACTGACCTTTTCTTTACTGTTTTTAAGGTAGTTTCATGCAGTTCCTTAGGAAATAAGCGAGTTTTGGGTAGATATTCACTTACATCTTGATTCAAGCAAACATTGTGAATTTTGAATGATTTCATGAGAATTATGCATAAATTGAATGATAAATTGGATGATGCATGATCCCATGATTAAGAGCAAGACTTTGATGCACTTTGTTTGATTGATTTCAGGCCAAAAGAAGAAGAGAAGAGCCACGTTAGTGGCTACGTTAGTTACACTAACGTGGAAGGAAGGAAGTGGCATTAACTTTGAAGAAAGGAAATGGAGCCAACGTTAGTGACACTTAACATTATCACTAACGTTGGACCAAGCTCATAAGTGGTCGCGTTAGTTGCCACGTTAACTTAGTTAACGTGGCCTCTAACGTTAAGAAGGAAGGGGGGAAGCCAACGTTAGTGACACTCAACATTGTCACTAACGTTGGCCAAAGCACATTAAGCCACGTTAACTCCCACGTTAACCTAGTTAACGTGGAAGCTAACGTGAAGGAACAAAGTGGTCGACAACGTTAGTGACACCCAACATTGTCACTAACGTTGGAAGCAACCAC
Source organism: Arachis duranensis (assembly GCF_000817695.3). Taxonomy (NCBI): domain Eukaryota; kingdom Viridiplantae; phylum Streptophyta; class Magnoliopsida; order Fabales; family Fabaceae; genus Arachis; species Arachis duranensis. The sequence goes on along the minus strand of NC_029780.3, from coordinate 66,070,178 downwards.
ACAACCCCCCAAGGAGCCACGTTAACTTCCACGTTAACTTAGTTAACGTGGAGGCTAACGTGCGAAAAAAGAAGGTGCTCGCCAACGTTAGTGACACCCAACATTGTCACTAACGTTGGAAGGAGCCACACATGCCACCATGAGCCACGTTAACTCCCACGTTAATTTAGTTAACGTGGAAGTTAACGTGGTACCTGATAGCCTGACCATGCCTTCTTCAAACACGCATAACTTGAGCCACAAAACTCTAAATGAGGTGATTATAGTGGTATTGGAAAGTAGGATTCCAGAGCTTTCCAAGCATATATGGCACTACATGGTTGACACTAAGTTTGAGGGAGAAAATCTGCCCCGAAAGTGCAATGATGAACATGGTATCAACCTGTATTAAGGTCAACTGACCTCTTCACCTTCTAAAAAGTGTAACTCGAGTTGTTGAGCTCCAAATGATGCGCTTCCAAGGGCATTGGAAAGTAGAATCCAGAGCTTTCCAACAATGTATAATAGTATGGGGTGGACACTAAGTTTGAGCTTCAGAAACTGGCAATAATGAAGCCCTGATCGCT
>NC_029780.3:66067200-66069512 GCF_000817695.3 Arachis duranensis | reverse complement strand
CCTAGCCACAGTAGGAGCTGTGATTGATGTTGACAGAGGAGAGCTAGTCCTTCAATTGAATGGGGACTACCTTGTGTTTAAGACCCAAAGGTGTTCTTCTGTAAACATGGAAAAGAGGCACAGTAAGCTTCTCTCAATACAGAGTCAAATAAAGCCCCCACAATTAAACTCTAAGTTTGGTGTTGGGAGGCCACAACCAAACTCTAAGTTTGGTGTTGAGAAGCCCCCACATTCAAACTCTAAGTTTTGTGTTGGGAGGCCCTCATCATGCTTTAAACATCTGTGAGGCTCCATGAGAGCCATTGTCAAGCTAGTGACATTAAAGAAGCGCTTGTTAGGAGGCAACCCAATTTTTATTTATCTAATTTTATTTTTTTATTTTACTGTTATTTTATGTATTATTAGGTTCATGATCATGTGGAGTCATGAAAAAAATACAAAAATTAAAAACAGAATCAAAAACAGAAGACGAAAAATCACACCTTGGAGGAAGGACTTACTGGCGTTTAAACGCCAGTAAGGAGCATCTGGCTGGCGTTCAACGCCAGAACAGAGCATGGATCTGGCATTGAACGCCAGAAACAAGCAACATCTTGGCGTTTGAATGCCTGGAATATGCCCTGAGGAAAGCTGGCGCTGAACGCCAGGAAGAAGCATGGAACTGGCGTTCAACGCCAGAAACATGCTGCAATTGGGCGTTGAATGCCCAAAATGAGCATCACTTCGGCATTTAAACGCCAGAATTGTATGCTAAGGCATTATACATGCCTAATGGGTGTAGGGATGTAAATCCTTGACTCCCCAGGATCTGTGGACCCCACAGGATCACCTTAGGATCTGTGGACCCCACAGGATCTCCACTCACCTCAACTCACCTTCTCTTTTCTTCACCAATCACCTCAATCTCTCTTCCCCATCACCCCTTCACCACTCACATCCATCCATCTCTTCCCCACCCAATCCCACCCATATGACCGAACGTACACATCTCTCCCTCTCCTCCATATCTTCTTCCATTCTTTCTTCTTTTGCTCGAGGGCGAGCAACATTCTAAGTTTGGTGTGGTAAAATCATAGCTTTCTGCTTTTCCATAACAATTGATGGCACCTAAGGCCAGAAAAACCTCAAAAAAAAAGAGAAAAGGGAAGACAAAAAAAATTTTCCACCTCCGAGTCATGGGAGATGGAGAGATTCATCTCAAGGGTCCATAGCTCAGTAGAAGAGCATTTGACTGCACATCAAAAGAGCATGAGGAATTCCCTCATCAAGAAATCCCTGAGATACCTCAGGGGATACATTTTCCTCCACACAACTATTGGGAGCAAATAAGGATAAGAGCACCAAAATCACTAGGGATCAAGCAACAGAGGCAAGGAAGAGACATAAAGGAGCTCAAAAAGCACCATTAGTCCTTCAAAAAGGCGCCACCCTCACTAACGTGGACTCATTCCTTGTTCTTATTTTCTCTGCTTTTCGATTTTTATGTTATATGTTTATTTATGTTTTGTGTCTCTACTTCATGATCGTTAGTAGCTAGTAACTATCTCTTAAAGCTATGAATAATTCCATGAATCCTTCACCTCTCTTAAATGAGAAATGTTTCTAATTCAAAAGAACAAGAAGTACATGAATTTCAAAATTATCCTTGAATAGTGCATATTTCCATAACAATACTTTTTGTTCTCTGAATGAATGCTTGAACAGTGCATATTTTTGATCTTGTTGTTTATGAATGTTAAAGTTGTTGGCTCTTGAAAGAATGATGAACAAAGAGAAATGTTATTAATGATCTGAAAAATCATGAAATTGATTCTTGAAGCAAGAAAAAGCAGTGAAAAACAAAAGCTTGCGAAAAAAAAATATTGGCAAAGAAAAAAAAGAAATAGCAAGTAGAAAAAGCCAATAGCCCTTAAAACCAAAAGACAAGGGTAAAAAGGATCCAAAGCTTTGAGCATCAATGGATAGGAGGGCCCAAGGAAATAAAATCCAGGCTTAAGCGGCTAAATCAAGCTGTCCCTAACCATGTGCTTGTGGCATGCAGGTCCAAGTGAAAAGCTTGAGACTGAGTGGTTAAAGTTGTGATCCAAAGAAAAAAGAGTGTGCTTAAGAGCTTTGGACACCTCTAACTGGGGACTCTAGCAAAGCTGAGTCACAATCTGAAAAGGTTCACCCAGTCATGTGTCTGTGGTATTTATGTATCCGGTGGTAATACAGGAAAACAAAGTTCTTACGGCCACGGCCAAGACTCATAAAAGTAGCTGTGTTCAAGAATCAACATACTTAACTAGGAGAATCAATAACACTATCCGAAA
>NC_029780.3:66062785-66067100 GCF_000817695.3 Arachis duranensis | reverse complement strand
CCAGCGACCATGTCCACTTCAAAGGAGCATAACTTGAGCTATAAAGGTCCAATTGAGGTGATTCCAGTTGCGTTAGAAAGCGGACATTCAGAGCTTTCCAACGATGCATAATACTCTATAGTGGGCATGAAATTGGAGCACAAACAAGAGGCATCTTTTAAGCCCCAAAAACACCAACTGGGCTGCAAGTGCAACGTTAGCCACAATAACTTCAGCACTAACGCCACACTTGTAGCGTTAGTGTGGCTAACGGTAACACTAACATTGGCACCTAGACCTCAACTTTACTCACTTCTCTCTCAAGTCCACTTCAAAGCCCAAGCAAGCAAGCCCACAGTTGTCAACCAATCAAGGCCACAAGAAGCATCTAGAATAGGAATTTTCATTTTATTGTAATTTGCTTATCTAGAATAGGAATTTTCATTTAATTGCAGTTTGCTTTTAATTTTATTTTGTAATTTAGGAGAGCCTATATAAAGGCCTTAGTCTTTACATTGAAAGCATCCTGGAATGGAGGGGTCTTCGGACTCCCTCCCCTCACACACTTTTCTTTTTTTGTACTTTTCATTTTATGAATTTTGAAGTTTCAATTTCAGTTTTAATCTTCATCTCTACTTTTATGCACTTTCTTTCTTTTCTATTTTGTTAGAGCAACGACCAACTAACTCTTTTCTTTGGGTTAGAGAGCTCTATTGTGATTTAATGGATTAAGTTTAGTTCTTCTTCTTCTTCTTCTTTCTTTTCTCTTGATTTTACTAGAGAGCTTTCGATCTTCATCCAATTGGGTAGTTATCTTGGAAAAGAAACTATTCATACTTGGATCTCTTCTGAACCTTGAAAGAGGAATGAAGAGATCATGCTAGAAATGCTTTCTCATGCTGGACCAAATTGGGTGAGGATGGATATGTGACTATAATCCTTCCAACACTTGATTTGGGAAATGCATGTGGTATAATCAGTGACCATGCTTCATCTCTTCTCATGAGCAATTGACCAAGGAATTGGCTATTGATCAAGATTTAAGAGATTAAATTACAAGTAATTGTAATTCGATCACTTAAGATTGCCAAGGAGATCAATGAATGATTAAGGAAGAGATGAGAATGAACTTGATCCGGAGGATTGCAATATCTGTGATTAACAAACTGCCGGTTGATTGATTTACTAGATTAGACACTTTTCTTTTATTTTTGTCTTTCTTTTGTTTCTTTATTTTCTTTTGCTAACCAACTGTTTGTGATATTGCCTCACTGGGAATTTTCTCATCTGTGACAAGGGGAATTCCAAATCTTTTTTTATCTTGGTGATTGTTGTTGATACAGAATATTTTGTAGAAAAATGGAGTATAGATCATCCTTTGGTCAATCAAATTTCAGGGGAAACTCTCCACCACCACAGAATGATTCACTTTGCTATGCTCATGGTGGATGGGAGTATCAAGAACATGAAATGGGGTGCTTCCCAGGGTCACAAAATAGTCCATATTCTGATGACTTTGATCACTACTCAAGTTGTGCCTGGGAAGATCAAAACCAAAAAAATTTCACTTATTCACAGCCCATTCATCAAGAGCCATCATCCTTTAATTATTCTACCTCACCTCCTAGCTTTTCGCATCAAAACCCTTCACCACTTGGATATGCCTCAACACAAAATTCCTTCCCACATCCATATAATTCATCTCACCACTCACACAATTCATGCCATTACACAAAAAATTCTTCTCACAGTCCACAAGACCTATATCATTACCCACAAAAGTCATACCACTCTCAGAACATAAAACCACAAAACAACCAATTCCATTCACCAAGTAGCCACCCTCAACCTCTAAATTTCACCCCAGCTGCACACCCTCCCCTAGAGGATAAGCTATCAAGGATAGAGAACCTACTGGCAATGCTCTTGGAAGAATCTAAGGACACAAGGACTTTCCAAGAGGAAGTAAAAACCATTATGCAGAACCGATGGGTTGCCATTAACAAGCTTGAGGCACAAGTTGGGTATCTATCAAAGGAAATCACTACCCACAATTTTCTCAGTGGTACCATGGCAAACCCAAGGGAGGAATCAGAAGAATGAGAAAAAGAGGCACCCATACCAAGTGAGATTCATATGAAGGAAGAGAAGGTTGTGAGAATATATAAGCCTAAGGCTCCATACCCACAGAGGTTACTAGTGGGGACAAAGGAACATGCAAAAGAGGTTACTAGTGGTGCCAAAGGAACATGCAAACTCACTCCCAAAAGACTCAATGCAGCATCATGTAGAAGAAATGAAGGAAGTCAATCAAGGGAGCCCACACTCCAATGAAATAGAGAGTTGCATAGAGGGTGAGTTCATTGAACCACCAATTCAAGAAGTTCTTGATGAAGAGGATGCTCCACCCATCATACAATACCCAAATCCTGAAATCAAGGTGGTAAAGGCAATCAACATGAACACTAACAAAAGGATGGTGACCAAGAAAAAAAGGACAATATTCATGAAGAAGAAAACCACACTCCAATGAAACAGAGAGTTGCATAGAGGGTGAGTTCATTGAACCACCAATTCAAGAAGTTCTTGATGAAGAGGATGCTCCACCCATCATACAATACCCAAATCCTGAAATCAAGGTGGTAAAGGCAATCAACATGAACACTAACAAAAGAATGGTGACCAAGAAAGGAAGGACAATATTCATGAAGAAGAAAAGGTCAACCAAAAGCCATCCCACCCCTACCCCAACAAGCAAGTTTACACAAGCTAACAACAAAAGAATGCTTGCTGGGGAGAGGCACTCAAAACAAGGGGCATTAACTGGCTCCTCTTTCCTCTTGAGGTCATTCCTCTTAACAAACTGGAAGAAGAGGAAGAAAGTCGTGAACAACATGTCAAGCTAATGACATTAAAAGAGCGCTTGTTGGGAGGCAACCCAACCGTAGGTAACATTTTCTTGCTTTGCTTCGTTTACTTTCAATAATTTGGCATATGATTGCACTCTAAGTTTGGTGTTGCCATGCAACAATTTGATTCTCAATCTTCACTAGGTACTTGCAACATTCTAAATTGAGAGTGTCACACTAAGTTTAGTGTTGCCACTTATCTTTCATGCAAGGTACCAAGCACACCACTTATTAATGCAATCACATTGTCTCTGTTTTACTTCTTGTGCCTTTGTTGTATCCTCAATTTCGCTTGCTTAAGCACATGCATTACTCATATTTCATTGCGTAAGACACTCATGATCCATCATAGACCCCACCACCACTGTTTTATTTGCTGCTTGAAGACAAGCAGTTAGTCTAAATTGGTGTGGGAAGGGAGAAAAGTAGGAGAAAAAGGGCAACAACAATAAAGATGAACTACAAGGTGGTAAAGTTCCTTTTTCCTCTTACTTATTTCTAGTACATTCAATTGCATGATTGTCTTCTAAGTTCTTTGCATGTATGTGTGCTTTCCCCTTGTGAATAAGCATGTCAAATCTGTCTTTTAAACTTTTTAAGAATTAAGGCTGTGTTTTCTAGTCTGAATGTCATTACTGCATCCTTACTTTGCTTACTTGTATGCTTGTCCCTTTTGAATCAAATGAAAAGAGAATGAGTGTTTTACAAAAGACCAGAGAGGAGTTCATACTATGGAGTGTGTATGTATGGAGGAGAGGCTTGAGAAAGTAAGTCCTTAGGGGTGTTTCAACACCTAGCACCTTGAACCAACTGGTTCGGGAGTGTTGGCTGAAAGATTATTCTAAAGAGTTGCCCCTTTACAGAGCACTTAGCCTAAGAACACAATTAAGCCCTGAAATGATAACAAAAGGGTCAATGAATAAAAGTCTCATGGGATGCAATCAAGTGAGTATTCTAGGACATGATAAAGGTCTGAAAGCCAGTGAAGGAATGAACCTAAGTTGCTATGCATGAAACCACCATAAAACTAGTGACATGACTTCCACAAGAATGACTCATTCTCTCTTGGCATTCCATTCATCATTCTCTTGTTCCAGTACTTGCTTAGGGACAAGCAAGCTTTAAGTTTGGTATTGTGATGCCAGGGCATTTTGGCCAATTTCACTGACCTTTTCTTTACTCTTTTTAGGTAATTTCATGCATTTTCTTAGGAAATAAGTTAGTTTTGGGCAGATATTCACTCAGACCTTGATTCAAGCATACATTGTGCATTTTACGTTATTTCATGTGGATTTTGCATGATTTTATTGACAAAATTGTATATAGCATTACTCATGACTTGGACTAGAACTTTGATGCACTCTATTGCTTGATTTCAGAACCAAAGGAAGCAAGGAATGGGAGGTAACTTGCAAAGTTAAGGAGCA
>NC_029780.3:66060786-66062527 GCF_000817695.3 Arachis duranensis | reverse complement strand
GAGCCAACGTTAGTGACACTTAACATTATCACTAACGTTGGACCAAGCTCATAAGTGGTCGCGTTAGTTGCCACGTTAACTTAGTTAACGTGGCCTCTAACGTTAAGAAGGAAGGGGGGAAGCCAACGTTAGTGACACTCAACATTGTCACTAACGTTGGCCAAAGCACATTAAGCCACGTTAACTCCCACGTTAACCTAGTTAACGTGGAAGCTAACATGAAGGAACAAAGTGGTTGACAACGTTAGTGACACCCAACATTGTCACTAACGTTGGAAACAACCACACAACCCCCCAAGGAGCCACGTTAACTTCCACGTTAACTTAGTTAACGTGGAGGCTAACGTGTGAAAAAAGAAGGTGCTCGCCAACGTTAGTGACACCCAACATTGTCACTAACGTTGGAAGGAGCCACACATGCCACCATGAGTCACTAACGTTCGAAAATTAGTGTTTGATTTTCTAAAAATTTTAAGTTTGGTGTCATTTTGTTGTTTTTCTCTTTCCTCTTTTCAAAAAAAAAAATCAAATCTCTTTCAAAATAATTTTCAATCATATCTTTTTTTAATTGCTAATTTCAAAATCTTTTTAATTAACTAATTGATCCAGTTTTCAGTTTGCTTTGATCTTATTTTCTTTTAATTTTCGAAATTTTATTTTATCTTCCAATTATTTTATTTTATTTTTTTCGGTCACCTTTAAAAAAAAATATACTTTGCTTGCGAATTCATATCATATTCCCTTTCTCCATCATGGACCTAAGTGGAATTGAGCAGTCCAGAAGGACTCTGGGGTCATATGCTAACCCCATTACAGCTGCATATGGGAGTAGCATCTGTACACCTCCCATCAAAGCAAGCAGCTTTGAGCTAAATCCTCAACTCATTATCATAGTGCAGCAAAATTGCCAGTATTCCGGTCTTCCACAGGAAGAACCTACTGAGTTTCTGGCACAGTTCTTACAAATTGCTGACACAGTACGTGATAAAGAGGTGGATCAGGATGTCTACAGATGGTGGATCTATACACATGAGGAAGACAATTGAAGAGGCTCAAGAGCTTATAGACACTGTTGCTAGAAATCAACATTTATACTCTAGCAATGAGTTCTCTACAAAAGAGGAAGTAATGGCAGTAGCCACTGATCCTAATCCTCAAGAACAGATGATTGAGCTTAATCAACAATTGCACCTGATGACAAAACAATTAGCAGAATTTAAAGAGATGCTCCAAGAAACTAAAATTGCTAACAAGAACATAGAACTACAATTGAATCAGGCAAAACAGTAGATATCTAAACAGATAACAGAGGAATGCCAAGCAGTTCAACTGAGGAGTGGGAAGACATTGAATAACACTGCTCAAAGTAGCAGAAAGCCAAACAAGGAACAATTGACAGAGGATAACCAAACCACTGTTCAGAATCCCTCTGAGGACAGTAAGAGCCCAGAGAGGAGCACTTTTGGCGTTCAAACGCCAAAAAAGGGAGGAGAGCTGGCGTTAAACGCCCATTCCCTGCCCAATTCTGGCGTTCAAACGCCAGAGAAGGGAGAGAAGTTGGCGTTAAACGCCCAATCTTCACCCAATCCTGGCGTTCAGACGCTAAGGGAGGATCAGACACCTAAGAGTGCTGACAGTAATCCCTCTAAAAAGGCTTCTTCAACCACTTCTGTAAGGAATAAACCTACAGCAACTAAGGTTGAAGAATATAAAGCCAAGATGCCTTATCCTCAGAAACTCC
>NC_029780.3:66060237-66060618 GCF_000817695.3 Arachis duranensis | reverse complement strand
CTCTTGAAATAAAGATTCCGTTTGCAGAGGCACTTGAGCAAATACCTTCTTATGCTAAGTTCATGAAAGAGATCTTAAGTCATAAGAAAGATTGGAGAGAAACTGAAAAAGTATTTCTCACTGAAGAATGCAGTGCAGTCCTATTAAAAAGCTTACCAGAAAAGCTTCAAGATCCAGGAACCTTTATGATACCATGCACATTAGAAGGTGCATATACCAAGACAGCCCTTTGTGACATTGGAGCAAGTATCAACCTAATACCTGCATCCACTATCAGAAAGCTTGGGTTGACTGAAGAAGTCAAACCAACCCGGATATGTCTCCAACTTGCTGATGGCTCCATTAAATATCCATCAGGCGTAATTGAGGACATGATTGTCA
>NC_029780.3:66058760-66059808 GCF_000817695.3 Arachis duranensis | reverse complement strand
ATGTGTATTGACTACAGAAGGCTCAATACAGCCACCAGAAATGATCATTTTCCTTTACCATTCATAGACCAAATGCTAGAAAGACTAGCTGGTCATGATTATTACTGCTTTTTGGATGGCTATTCAGGTTACAACCAAATTGCAGTAGATCCTCAGGACCAAGAGAAAACAGCATTTACTTGCCCTTCTGGCGTGTTTGCCTACATGAGGATGCCTTTTGGTCTGTGTAATGCTCCTGCAACCTTTCAGAGATGCATGCTATCCATCTTCTCTGATATGGTGGAGATATTCCTAGAAGTCTTCATGGATGACTTCTCAGTATATGTAGACTCATTCAGCTCCTGTCTTGACCACCTAGCACTTGTCCTGAAAAGGTGCCAAGAGACTAACCTGGTTTTAAACTGGGAGAAATGTCACTTTATGGTGACTGAGAGAATTGTCCTTGGGCACAAAATTTCAAGCAGGGGAATAGAGGTGGATAAGGCAAAGGTAGAGGTAATTGAAAAATTACCACCACCTGCCAATGTTAAGGCAATCAGAAGCTTTCTGGGGCATGCAGGATTCTACAGAAGGTTTATAAAGGATTTTTCGAAAATTGCAAAACCTTTGAGCAACCTGCTAGCTGCGGACACACCATTTGTGTTTGACACACAATGTATGCAGGCATTTGAGACCCTGAAAGCCAAGCTGGTCACAGCACCAGTCATCTCTGCACCAGACTGGACATTGCCATTTGAACTAATGTGTGATGCCAGTGACCATGCCATTGGTGCAGTGTTGGGACAGAGGCATAACAAGCTTCTGCACGTCATTTATTATGCCAGCCGTGTTCTAAATGATGCACAGAATAATTACACAACCACAGAAAAAGAGTTACTTGCAGTGGTCTATGCCATTGACAAGTTTAGATCCTATCTAGTGGGATCAAAGGTGATTATATACACTGACCATGCTGCTCTTAAATACTTACTCACAAAGCAGGATTCAAAACCCAGGCTTATAAGATGGGTGTTGCTTCTGCAAGAGTTTGATATAGAAATAAGAGACA
>NC_029780.3:66057440-66058210 GCF_000817695.3 Arachis duranensis | reverse complement strand
ATTTCTGCAATAAACAGCTATACTCTGCTATGGTCAGATATGGAATTAGCCACAAAGTGGCAACTCCGTATCACCCACAGAAAAATGGGCAAGCTGAAGTCTCTAACAGAGAGCTAAAAAGAATCCTAGAACGGACTGTGATAGCCCGAAGAAAGGATTGGGCAAAGAGTTTGGATGATTCTCTGTGGGCATACAGAACAGCATTCAAGACTCCTATAGGAACCTCTCCATACCAACTGGTGTATGGGAAAGCCTGTCATCTGCCCATGGAACTGGAACATAAAGCCTACTGGGCAACCAGGTTCCTAAACATGGATGCTCAGTTAGCTGGTGAAAAAAGATTGCTCCAACTAAATGAGCTAGAGGAGCTCAGACTCAATGCCTTTGAAAATGCAAAAATTTATAAGGAAAAGGCAAAGAAGTGGCATGACAAGAAGTTGTCATCCAGAGTCTTTGAGCCAGGAAAAAAAGTTCTGCTCTTCAACTCTAGGCTCAGATTGTTTCCAAGAAAACTTAAATCCCGGTGGAGGGGTCCGTATGTGATCACAAGAGTGTCACCATATGGATATGTTGAGCTTCAGGATACTGATTCTGACAAAAAGTTCATTGTTAATGGACAGAGGATCAAGCATTATCTTGAAAACAATTTTGAGCAAGAATGCTCAAAACTGAGACTTGAGTGATTCTCAGTAAAGGTCCAGCTAAAGACAGTAAAGAAGCGCTTGCTGGGAGGCAACCCAGTCATTAGCAGGTTATATGTTTTGTTTCTA
>NC_029780.3:66055524-66056215 GCF_000817695.3 Arachis duranensis | reverse complement strand
GGTCACTATCAAGAGAGCAGTGATGATTCATTGCATTATGCTTGGAAAAGAAGTGGAGGTTCATTATCTGATTGCTTGTGAAATCTACACAATTGCAAATAAGAATTCCACTGAAGCCAAACTGGCTTACCCAAGCTTGATCTCCTTTCTCTGTAAAGAGGCTGGGGTAAAGATGGGAGTAGATGAATTCATACCCATTGAACATCCAATCACCAAGAAGTCAATGGAAGGACAAATGGAAGACAACTCTATCAAAAAGAGGGCGCATGAGTTCCTCCCTGAATTTCCTGAAATTGACTACTGGGCCAGCCTAGAAGCATCTATCACCAAGTTGCAAGAAACTATGGAGCAACTTAAGGAAGAACAGCAGAATCAGAACTGCATGCTCTGCAAATTGCTGAAGGAACAAGAGAAGCAGGGGCGTGAACTTCAAGAACTGAAACGCCAAAAATTCTCCCCTCAATTTGAGGGAGCATCCACTTCTCAAAATCAAAGTTGTTGAGTCCTAACTCTGTGAAAACCTCCATCATTAGGAGCCTATTTAAAAAATTTTTGTTTTCTATTTTTATTTTCTAGTCTAATCTTATATCTATTTTTGAGTCTTGTTCTTAATTCATAATTAATAAAATTTAAAATTCATGTCTTAAAGCTATGAATGTCCTATGAATCCATCACCTCTCTTAAATGAAAA
>NC_029780.3:66054187-66054522 GCF_000817695.3 Arachis duranensis | reverse complement strand
GTGGACCCAGAAGTGGATTTTTACGTCATTTACTCATTTCTGTATACCCTAGGTTACTAGTTCACTATTAATAGGATCTTTTGACATTGTATCGGGACATCATGACATTTTACACGTTTCTCATTGTATCTTCTACGGCATGAGTATCTAAACCTCATGGTTGGGGGTGAGGAGCTCTGTTGTGTCTTGATGGATTAATGCAATTACTACTGTTTTTCATTCAATCATGCTTGCTTCCATTCTAAGATATCACTTGTTCCTGAACCGGATGAATGTGATGATCCGTGACACTCATCATCATTCTCAACTATGAACGTGTGCCTGACAACCACCTT
>NC_029780.3:66053866-66054090 GCF_000817695.3 Arachis duranensis | reverse complement strand
GTCTAAACCTTGTCTGTGGTATTCTGAGTAGGATTCAAGGATTGAATGACTATGACGAGCTTCAAACTCCTGAGGGCTGGGCGTTAGTGACAGACACAAAAGAATCACTGGATTCTATTCCAACCCGATTGAGAACCGACAGATGAATAGCCGTGCCGTGACAGGGTGCGTTGAACATTTTCACTGAGAGGATGGGAGGTAGCCATTGACAACGGTGAAACCCG
>NC_029780.3:66051453-66053604 GCF_000817695.3 Arachis duranensis | reverse complement strand
GTGGGATCGACCCTTACTCACGTAAGGTATTACTTGGACGACCCAGTGCACTTGCTGGTTAGTTGTGCGGAGTTGCAAAAGTGTGATTGCAATTTCGTGCACCAGTTCTCCCATGTAATTCACCTCTTCCATTGATGGGTTCTCAGGATCATAAGCTTCTTCTTCAGATGAAGCGTCCTTTGTACTGCCTGGCGTAGTTTGCATTCCAGACAGACTTTGGGAATCATATTGACTTGCTGAGTCAATATTTTGTTCTGAGCCAATATGGTATTTAGAGTATCAATCTCAAGAAATCCTTTCTTTTGATTTGTCCCATTGTTCACAGGATTCCTTTCAGAAGTGTACATGAATTGGTTATTTGCAACCATTTCAATGAGTTCTTGAGCTTCTGCAGGCGTCTTCTTCAGATGAAGAGATCCTCTAGCAGAGCTGTCCAATGACATCTTGGACAGTTCAGATAGACCATCATAGAAGATACCTATGATGCTCCATTCAGAAAGCATGTCAGAAGGACATTTTCTGATCAATTGTTTGTATCTTTCCCAAGCTTCATAGAGGGATTCACCTTCCTTCTGTCTGAAGGTTTGGACTTCCACTCTAAGCTTACTCAATTTTTGAGGTGGAAAGAACTTTGCCAAGAAGGCATTAACTAGCTTTTCCCAAGAGTTCAGGCTTTCTTTAGGTTGGGAGTCCAACCATATCCTAGCTCTGTCTATTACAGCAAAAGGGAATAGCATAAGTCTGTAGACCTCAGGGTCAACCCCATTAGTCTTGACAGTGTCACAGATTTGCAAGAATTCAGCTAAAAATTGATGAGGATCTTCCAATGGAAGTCCATGGAACTTGCAATTCTGTTGCATTAGAGAAACTAATTGAGGCTTAAGCTCAAAGTTGTTTGCTCCAATGGCAGGGATGGAGATGCTTCTCCCATAGAAGTTGGGAGTAGGTGCAGTAAAGTCACCCAGCACCTTCCTTGCATTGTTGGCATTGTTGTTGTGTTCGGCTGCCATGGGTTCTTCTTCTTTGAAGATTTCTGTTAGGTCCTCTACAGAGGGTTGTGCTTTAGCTTCTCTTAGCTTTCGCTTCAAGGTCCTTTCAGGTTCAGGGTCAGCCTCAACAAGAATGCTTTTGTCTTTGCTCCTGCTCATATGAAAGAGAAGAGAACAAGAAGATATGGAATCCTCTATGTCATAGTATAGAGATTCCTTGAGGTGTCAGAGGAAAAGAAAAATAGAAGGAAGAGATAGAAGAATTCGAACTTAGAAAGATAGAGTTTGAATTGTGCATTGAGGAGGAGTGTTAGTCCATAAATAGAAGGATGTGAGAAGACGGGAAGAAATTTTCGAAAATTAAAGTGAATTAATTAAAAGAAATTTTGAAAAAAAAATGATAATTGATTTTCGAAAACTAAGATTGAGAAAGAAATAAAGTGATTTTGAAAAAGGTTTTGAATTGGAAATCAAAGAGATATGATTGAAAAGATATGATTGAAAAACAAGTTAAAAAAAGATTTGATTTTGAAAATTAATGACTTGGCTAACAAGAAATTTGAAAGATATGATTCAGACATTAAACCTTTCTCAACAGAAAAGGCAACATACTTGAAATGTTGAATCAAATCATTAATTGTTAGCAACTATTTTTGAAAATGGAAAGAAATTGATTTTGAAAATATATGATTGAAAAGATATGATTTGAAAAATATTTGATTTTGAAAAATTATGGAAACTTGAAAAAAATTTGAATTAAAAACAAAATCTTCCCTCTTGTGCCATCCTGGCATTAAACACCCAGAATGGTATCCATTCTGGCGTTTAACGTCCAAAATGCTACCCTTTTGGGCGTTAAACGCCCAGCCAGGCACCCTGGCTGGCGTTTAAACGCCAGTTTTCCTTCCTCACTGGGCATTTTGATCGCTCAGCTTTTTCTGTGTAATTCCTCTACTGTATGTTCTGAATCTTCAATTCTCTGTATTATTGACTTGAAAAGACAAAAAGGAAAATTTTTTTTTGGATTTTTAATAATGAGGAATAATCAAAATAAAACTAAGATCAACTAAACAATGCATGCAAGACACCAAACTTAGAAGTTTGTATACTACTGACACTAACAAATTGAGAATGCATATGAGAAACAACAAAACACACAAAG
>NC_029780.3:66036071-66051190 GCF_000817695.3 Arachis duranensis | reverse complement strand
TCAGCAGGATATTGCATTCAAGAGCTAAATTGATGAGAATCAATCACCTTTGGTGATGATAAGAACATCACCTTGAAATTCTAGAATTCATTCTTACAAATTCTGAAAAATACCTAATCTAAGCAACAAGATGAACCGTCAGTTGTCCAAACTCAAACAATCCCCGGCAACGGCGCCAAAAACTTGGTGCACAAAATTGTGATCATCAATGGCGCCATCAACATGGTACGAACAATTGCAATCTCAACTCTTTATCACAACTTCGCACAACTAACCAGCAAGTGCACTGGGTCGTCCAAGTAATAAACCTTACGCGAGTAAGGGTCGATCCCACAGAGATTGTTGGTATGAAGCAAGCTATGGTCATCTTGTAAATCTCAGTCAGGCAGATTCAAATAGTTATGAATGATTTATGAATAAAGCATAAAATAAAGATAGAGATACTTATGTAATTCATTGGTGAGAATTTCAGATATGTGTATGGAGATGCTTTGTCCCTTCCGTCTCTCTGCTTTCCTACTGTCTTCATCCAATCCTTCTTACTCATTTCCATGGCAAGCTGTATGTTGGGCATCACCGTTGTCAATGGCTACAGTCCCGTCCTCTCAGTGAAAAAGTTCAATGCGCTCTGTCACAGCACGGCTAATCATCTGTCGGTTCTCAATCAGGTTGGAATAGAATCCAGTGATTCTTTTGCATCTGTCACTAACGCCCATCCTTCAGAAGTTTGAAGCTCGTCACAGTCATTCAATCCTTGAATCCTACTCAGAATACCACAAACAAGGTTTAGACCTTCCGGATTCTCTTGAATGCCGCCATCAATTCTAGCTTATACCACGAAGATTCCGATTAAGGAATCCAAGAGATAAACATTCAAGCCTTGTTTGCTTGTAGAACGGAAGTAGTTGTCAGGCACGTGTTCATAGGTGAGAATGATGATGAGCATCACATAATCATCACATTCATCATGTTCTTGGGTGCAAATGAATATCTTAGAACAAGAATAAGCTGAATTGAATAGAAGAACAATAGTAATTGCATTAATACTCGAGGTACATCAGAGCTCCACACCTTAATCTATGGTGTGTAGAAACTCCACCGTTGGAAATACATAAGAACAAGGTCTAGGCATGGCCGAGAGGCCAGCCTCCATAATCTAAGAGCTAGACATCAAAGATGATCTAAAGATCTAAAGTGATCAAAAGATGAAAATACAATAGTAAAAGGTCCTATTTGTAGAGAACTAGTAGCCTAGGGTTTACAAAGATGAGTAAATTACATAAAAATCCACTTCCGGGACCACTTGGTGTGTGCTTGGGCTGAGAATTGAAGCATTTTCATGTAGAGACTCTTCTTGGAGTTAAACGCCAGCTTTTGTGCCAGTTTGGGCGTTTAACTCCCATTCTTGTGCCAGTTCCGGCGTTTAACGCCGGGCAGTTTTGAGCTGATTTGGAACGCCGGTTTGGGCCATCAAATCTCGGGCAAAGTATGAACTATTATATATTTCTGGAAAGCCCAGGATGTCTACTTTCCAACGCCGTTGAGAGCGCGCCAATTGGGCTTCTGTAGCCCCAGAAAATATACTTTGAGTACAGGGAGGTCAGAATCCAACAGCATCTGCAGTCCTTTTCAGCCTCTGAATCAGATTTTTCCTCAGGTCCCTCAATTTCAGCCAGAAAATACCTGAAATCACAGAAAAAAAAAATTATAGTAAAGTCCAGAAAAGTGATTTTTAACTAAAAACTAATAAAAATATACTAAAAACTAACTAAAACATACTAAAAACATACTAAAAACAATGCCAAAAAGCGTATAAATTATCCGCTCATCAAGGAGCAACCATGGAGTGTGCTGCACAACAAGTGGAAAAATTGGAGAGTGTTGAACCGCCACATACCTATCAAGAAGAACCACATTCATATCATGAACCCTTTCTCCAAAATAATGAATCCTTCTATCTACCCCAACCCCCAATGGATGATCCTCTCACTTTATGCCTTCATGAACAAAGAGAAATACAAAGAAAGGTACTAAAATCCATGGCAACCTTGGATGAGGTGGTAAACTGATTAGCCTCCCAATGCTTGAGCATTCAAGGAACTCCCATGGCCACATGTAGAGAATCAAATGAAGAGCCTTGCATGAAGGAGAGATTGGAAATTTCGATGGAAAATGAGGAATGTTGCTTTGTGTTAGATCAATGGGAGGAAGCTATGATTGTTAGAGAAGAGGAAGAAGTGGTTGAAGATGCATGTGAAGTTAAACAAGAGGTGGATTTCAAGCTTGGGAACACTTCCACACCAAACAATGTTGTTGTTAATTTTGTGGAAGTTGTTGAACATTCTTCCATTGAGATTGAAATTGATGTTGAGGAGGATAATATGCAACCTCCTACACATATTATGGAAGATGAGAATTTGGAAGAAGTTGAGAAAGTAATAAGTCCTCTTGTTGAAGTTAATTCCACACCAACTAAGGTGCTATGTGAGATTGTTGAACCTTCCTCATTGTGTTGTGAAATTGATGTTGAGGAGACTAGTGCACAATCTCTAACACATGACTTAGGCATTGAGATATGTATAGGAGAAGTTGGTGAATGAGGAATTGACATTGCAGAAGCTTGCCAAGAGGTAGAGGTAGTGAAAGAGGAGCACAAGGGAGTGGCACTTGCAAGATCATTGGGACCACCCTTTCCTAAGTCACCATCCTACACAACATTCAAGTGGGTAAAATTCTTATCCTTAAGCTTTACTTTCTCACTTGAATATGGTTTGATTGAAAATGATGGTCAACTTAGAGCTTTTTGTGGAGTTAAGAGTAGGAGAGAGTTGTGTAGTGGTTAGAAACATCACTCTAAGTTCATGATGGTTGCATGCTCAAATTTGAATAACAATGGTGGGTGTAGAACCAAAATACATGGGTCTAGGAAGTTGTTTGGTGGCTTCTTTGAGAATTCCAAGGCTAAACCACCCAATTGGAATCATGATGATCAATTAGAAGATGGGTGCCAAAACAAAGTGTAGGATCCCGGATCGCACAACGAGAGTCAACTTTGGGAGCTCATGGTTTGTGAAGAACTCCATCAAAGCTTGGAGATATTACTTTTGAATGATGGAGCTTATTGGAGACTCAAGCATTGGTGGATGTTCAAGGATAGATTCAAACACAAGCTACCTTGATGAGGAGCCCCCATATGTCCAACTTAAGGACTTAAAAAAAAGTGCTAGGTGGGAGACACCCCACCATGGTAAACTCTTTCCATTCTCTTGTAGATATAATCAATGAATGAATTGGGTTGCCATTGTTAGGTAGTTTTCTTATTTTCATACTTTAGCATATTTTGCTTTGATTGCTAGGTTACTTGTTAGATTCATGTTTTGAGTATAATAGTTGGTTTTGAATTGCATTTTGCTTGTAGTGCAAGTTTTGTTTGTTTTGTATTTGAAAAATTTTCAAAAACTTAAAGATTTTTATTAAATTTGAATTTTGGTTTATTTAGAATGTTTATAGGTTAGGAGAGTGTTAAATTCTATTTTTATGCTTCTAAAAAAAAAGTGTCAATCCACGCTTAAGCGTGGGCCATGCTTATGCATGGATTTCCATAAGGGGATCTCTGGCACAAAAACTAGAGAGTTGTACCCACTTTATGCCTACTTTGTGCCAGTGCACCCACGCGTAAGCGTGGGCGACGCTTACGCGTCGATTGCCCCTGCTGCAATCCATGCTTAAGCATGGGCGACGCTTATGCGTGGATTGTCCCTGCTGCCATCTATGCACCCTGTTTTTCTCCTTTTTCCTTTCTTCTTCTTTCTTCTTTTCGTCTTCTTTCTTTCCATCTTTTTTCTTCTCTCTTCTTCCTTTCTCACTCTCTTCTTCTTCCTCTCTTTAAAAATAAAAAGTAAAAAAAATATAAAATATAAAAATAAAAAATAAATAAATAAAATACTAAAAAAAATTCTTCTCTTCCTTTTTCTTTTATTGCATTTGCTTATTTTCATTCATTGCATTTTAATTTTGTTTTTATAGCTTGTTCTTATTTTATTTTCTAAATTTCTCATTTTAATAATGGTGTTGAATTCTCTTACTCAATTATTGAGAATTTCTTGCATTGTTTTGGTGCTTCGTAACTTGTTTAGCATTAATGGTCATATTTGTTCCACATACAAGATTAGTGCTTTAGTCCTTCCTAATTCATTATTCTTTGTTTTCGTACTCCATTTTCATTGAGTTAGGATGGGACCAAATGCTTTCATGCTTATCACTAATCTTGTTTGTGTCGATTCTTGCTTGAACTTAATGCTCTTCAGGTCATTTGCTTATGCTCTGATTTTACTATTGCATCAAGTATTAGTTGATATGCCCTTTGCCTATACTGCTCTCTCCCTCACATGCGTAGCTAACATGTAGTGGGAACCTTACTCTTATTTGGCATTAGCCCCCACTTATGTTCTATTGCTTTGATATCTTTATTGTAGGCGTAATTTTCTTTCTTTTTCTTTCCTTTTAGGTTGGCCACTAAAAGAGGAAAAGGAAAAGCTTCTAAATGGGCCAACAAACAAGTCCGCTCGCACAATCCTTTGAGGAAGCTTATCAGTTATGGCAACCTATTCACCTTGCTCATCTTTGGATGCACCGAGGACGGTGCAATCTTCAAGTGTGGGGAGGTTCGGTTGATAACCGATCTCCATGGGTAACAATTTCCTTTTTCAACACTAATTCTTAATTTTCTTTGTTAATTAGTGTTACATTGCATGATAGGTTGCATGATAGCTATAGTTTGTGAATGTTTTACCACTTCTTTCTTATTATGACTACTTGGTTAGGGTGATAATTGATTTTCCAAGAAACTATTTTTAGGGCACCCTACCAATTTAAGAAAAAATTATTGAACTTGCTTGAAGAATTTATTCTGGAACATGGTTTTTGAGCTAAGAACATACAAGCTTGTGAGATTTGAGCCTAATGGTGTGGTTACATCATATAACCATTTTGTTTCCTTCTTGTGTGTGATTATTCTCTTTCTATGATTGTGATCTTTGATTTGTTTGATTCTATATGTCCATTATTTTGTGTATACATGCATTTATATGATTGAGGCCATTGTTTCAATTAGCTCACTTACCCAAATAGCCTTACCTTTTATCTTCCTTTGTTAGCCAACTTTGAGCCTACGATTAACCCACTTTGTTCTTAATATTAGCATGTTAGAAGCCTTAGCAAAAAACAATAAATATCCTTAATTTGGATCTTTGATTAGCTTAGGCTAGTGAGTGTGTGTATCATTCAATTATGGGAAAACTTGGGACATTGGTTGAGCTAAAAGGGTGTTTTGTATTTTCATTGAAAATCATGGGAATTGGGTACGTACTCATGTATTAATTATGTTTAAACCATATGCATTGATATATTTGTATATACTTTAATGCAAAAAAGGAAAAAATATACAAAATAAAAAAAATATATATCAAAAGAAAAATAAAAAGAAAATATATATAGCAAAAAATGCAATAAAAAGGGGACAAAATGCCCCAAAGCAAAGTAATAATAACAATGCATATGGAATGTGAATTGAAGAGAATGCATGAGTATGTAAAAAAGAGAGGGAATCATGGGTAGCTAGGCACTGTATTAGAATTATATAGGTTGTTATATGTGTTTGGTGAGAGTTTAAGTTAATCAAAGATTCAAATTTTGAAGCTTACTTGACCATATGCATCCTTACCTTTACCCTAGTCCCATTACAACCTATGAATAAGTCCTCATGATAGATGTATGCATGCATTGAATAATTGTTGATTGTTAGATGAAAAACAAATCTTAGAAAGCATGAGTAGAAGAGAATTGAGTGATCAACCCTATACACTTGAGCGACTAGAGTTCAAACACTTCCGGTGAGGGGATTTTATCAACTTTTCTCACATTTATTCAATGAAAGAGCATGGTTTTGTAAATTCTTTTTTATTTGTGCTTAAGTGTGAAAACATGCTTTTTAGGTCTTAAAATAGCTAAATTTAATTCACCTTGATTCTATTAGATTCCTTGATATGTTTGTTCAGTGATTTCATGTTTAGAAGGCAAAGATTGGATTGAGAGAATAAAGAAAAAGCATGTGAAAATGGAGAACTCATGAAGAAATGAAGGAATTGCAAAGCTGTCAATCCTGACCTCTTCGCACTTAATCGATCATAACCTGAGCTACAGAGGTCCGAATGAGGCGGTTCTAGTTGCATTGGAAAGCCAATATCTGGGCCTTCAAAATGATATAAAATTTGTCATGGTTGCCTTGCATTTAGTCGACACGCATGCGTGGCTTATGCGTGCACATCGCAGGATCAGCGTGACTCACTAAAGGTAATTCGCGGCCAGCAATTTCTGAAGCATTTTGGGACCAATCTAACCCATTTCTGATGTTATTGAACCCAAGTATTAGAGGGGGATGGACCAATTAGTCATAGTTTATTTTTATGAGGCTTTAGTTAGTTTCTAGAGAGAGAAGCCCTCTCTTCTCTTTAGAATTAGGTTAGATCTAGATTTAGTTCATGTTGTAATTTACTTTTCTTTACAATTTCTTGTTCTTCTACCTCTCCTCTCTCTAGTTTAGCATTTTTTCTTGTAATTGTTTACTTTATTATTGATGCACTCTTGTTTCTTCTATTTTCCTTTTAATGCAATTCATGTTTGAGTTCCTTTAACAATTTGCTTAATTGTTGTTAATTCCTTCCAATTGGTAGTGTCGATATACTTTTCTTGCAATTTGATTTTACTTTCTTTTTATGCCTTCTAAGTGGAGTAATTGGAGACTCTTTAGTTATTAAAATACTTGGAAGGATGCTAGAGTAGATTTTTCTCCTCTTGGCCATGGTTGAGTAATTGGAAAATCTTTAGTTATTAAAATCCTTTATTGATTGATAATTGGAAGTTGCTAGTTGATTTGAATTCCACAAAAGCTAGTCTTTCCTTTTGGATTTGACTACGACTTGAGAAATCAAATTGATTATTTCTACTTGACTTTCCTTCATAGTTAGAGGTTAACTAAGTGGAGCAATGGATAATTCTTGTTCACAATTGATTATGATAATGAGGATAGAACTTCTAGGTCTCATACCTTGCCAAGAGCTTTCTTACTTGCTAGTTTAATTCTTTCCATTTACTTTTCTTGTCTCTTAACCAAAACCCCAAAATATACATGTCTATAACCAATAACAAGAACACTACCATGCAATTCCTTTGAGAGATGACCCGAGGTTTGAATACTTCGGTTTAGTTTTATAGGGGTTTGTTACTTGTGACAACCAAATTTTTGTATGAGAGGATTCTTTGTTGGTTTAGAAACTATACTTGCAACGAGAATTTATTGTGAAATTCTATACCATGAAAAATTTGATCATCACCTGGCTGGTGTTCAATGCTAGCTCTGCTACCAGGATGGGCATTGAACACCCAGTGAGGGGTCCCTCACTGGCTTCAGCGCCAGGCTAGCTGCCATTGTGGGTGTTGAACGCCCAGTGAGGGTTTCCTTACTGGCATTCAATGCCTTTTTATTCTCCTCAGATTTGGCCTCTACCTCCATGGTTATGGCCTTGCACTCTTCTCTTGGATTCACCTCAGTGTTATTGGGAAGAGTGTCAGAAGGAGTCTCAGGGATCCTCTTGCTCAATTGACCAACTTGTACCTCCAAGTTTCTGATGGAAGACCTTGTTTCATTCACGAAACTATGAATGGTCTTAGTGAGGCTGGAGACTAGAATGGCTATGTCAGAAAGGATCTACTTAGAGGTCTCCATATTCCCTTGAGAAGATGGGAATGGTGGTCTATTGTTGAACCTATTCTGGTTCCTTCCAACTTGGTTGTTATTGAAACCTTGTTGAGGTTTCTATTGATCCTTCCATGAAAAGTTAGGATGGTTCCTCCATGAAGAGTTGTAGGTGTTTCCATAGGGTTCTCCCATGTAGTTCACCTCATCCATGGTGGATTGATCAGGATCATAAGCTTCTGTTTTAGAAGAAGCTTCCTGAGTAATGCCAGCTGCAGTTTGCATTCCAATCAGATGCTGGGAGATCATATTAACTTGCTGAGTCAAGATCTTATTCTGAGCCAGTATAGCATTCAGAGTATCATCCTCAAGAACTCCTTTCTTCTGAAAGACTCCATGATTTACAGGATTTCTTTCAGAAGTGTACATGAACTGGTTGTTAGTAACCATCTCAATGAGTTCTCTAGCTTCTACAAGCATTTTCTTCAAGTGGAGTGATCCACCTGCAAAGTTGTCCAATGAAATTTTGGACATCTCAGAAAGCCCATCATAGAACACGCCAATAATAGACCACTCAGAGAGCATATCAGGAGGACATCTCCTAATTAGTTGCTTATATCTTTCCCAAGCTTTATAAAGGGATTCACCTTCTCTTTGTCTGAAGGTTTGAACTTCCACTCTAATTTTGGTCATCTTTTGAGGGGTAAGAATTTAGCTAGAAAAGCATTAACCAACTTTTCCCAAGAGTCAAGACTTTCTCTAGGTTGAGAATCTAACCATAACTTAGCTCTGTCTCATACCGCAATGGGAAAGAGCATAAGCTTGTAGAATTCAGGATTTACTCCATTAGTCTTTACAGAATCATAGATCTGTAAGAATTCAGCTAAAAACTGATGAGGATCTTCCTTAGGAAGTCTATGGAACTTGCAGTTCTATTACAAAAGAGAGACTAACTAAGATTTTAGCTCAAAATTGTTAGCTCCAATGGCAGGTACAGAGATGCTTCTGCCATAAAAGTCAGAGGTTGGCATGGTGAAGTCACCATGAACCTTCAGGTTCGGCTATGTCTCCCTTTTCTTGTTCAAAATTTTCTGAAAGGTTTCTTCTGGAGTGTTGTGCTCTAACTTGTTGTAAGATTTTCTTCAGAGTCCTTTCAGGTTCAGGATCAAGATCAAAGAGAGGGGTTCTTTATCCCTGTTCCTGGTCATAAACAAGAAAAGATGAAAGAAAGAAAGAAAGGAAGGAAGCTTTTTGTGCTACTTAGACCAAGAGCTTCCAATGAGATGAGACGAAAGAAGAAGAAGATAGAAAAGTAAAGTTGGAGGATGGGAGATAAGAAGAGTTCAAATAATAGAAGTTAATAAGAGAAGAAGTATAAACAGAAAAGATAAATAAGAATTAAAATATTTTTTTCATTTTATTTATTAATTAATTTTCGAAAAGTGAGTTAATAATTTAAAAAGAATTGAAAATTAGGTAGGGATTTTCGAAAACAAAAGAGAGAGAAGAAGATAGAGTTTTCAAAAATTGAGATGGAGAGGAGTTAGTTTGGGAATTTTGAAAAAGAAGACAGAGAAGATAAACAATTAATTAAGAAAATATTTGAATTTAAAAAAAGATAAGAGATAAGATAGGAAAAGATTTGAATTTAAAAATTTGAAATAAGAAAAGATAAGAAAAGAAATAAAAAAGATTTGAAAAATATTTAATTTTAAAATTTGAAGTTAGAAAAGATAAGATAAGAAACAAAAAAGATTTGAAAAAGACTTGAAAAAAGATAAGTTTTTGAATTTTGATTTTGAGAAAGATGTACTTTTAAAGTTTGAAATTTGAAAAAGATAAGATTTTTGAAAAAGGTATGATTTTTATTTTTGAAAAGATTTGATTTTTGAAAATATAAAGACTAAGATATGATAAGATAAAATTTTAAAATTGAAATCTGAATTTTTAATGATGATTTTCCATATTTAAGTTAATTTTAAGATAGAAAAGATATTTTTTTTAATTTAATTATCAAAGAGAAAAACAAGTAAAAGACACGAGACTTAAAATTTTTAGATTTAGTACACCTTATGTAGCAACCCTCAGTTTTAAAAATATAAATATAAATAAGTTATAATTTATTTTATAAAATTAGAGTTTCTTATTTTTAAAAAATTATTTTTATTATCAGTAATTAAACTAATTTTATAATAATTTAAATTTAATCAAATCCATATTATTATTATTATTATTATTTAAGTTTATATATATTATATTCATTGCATTACTATTATGTATACATATACATATAATATTAAGTTTTGTAATATAACATTATGCTATTATAATTCATTCTTAGATTTCTTCTAGTATAAATATAATCTATTACTATAATTTCTTTTCATAAAGTGTATATATAATATAAAGAAAGCTAAGGCGGCGTATTAATCATACATATATATATCATTAACGTATGCGAGAGGAAAGAAAAGAAAGAAAACGGAGAGAGAACGTAACTCCTTCAGAACCTCCGGCTTCGATTTTTTTAAAATCCGTAACTCCAATAAAAAATCTAATCCGGTAAGAGTAACCTCCTTCTCTACACGTTGGTACCATTTTTTGATTAGTAGAAGTTGACAGTGACGTAGTTTCTCTTTTCTATGGGTTTGGCCAACGGGAGTTTTAGGAGGCACAGACGATTCTGGATATTTTCTTCTTCGATAGCTCACTCAGAAAGCTTCTTCTGAGCTTTGAATATTTTGATTTCGTACGAAGGTATGGTTTTGGTTTCTCGTAGTTAATGTTTAATGTCACATGAAAACTTAGGCTAGAAGACTTTAAGATAGGAATGAAATGAATGAATAATTGATGGATTGTGTATATGGTATAAAATGTGAGGTTTAGCTGTTGTCAATAATTTGCTGTTGAAGTTGGTCGGTTTGAAAAAAGATTTAATATTGGTATTTGTTTGATTTTAAAATAATTTGTTACTGGAAATGATTTAAAGGACTGAGAGGTGTTTGATTTGATAGTTGGGACCCTTGAAGGGTGGTAGAAATTCGAGTTTTTGAGGAGATACTGTCAAAGTTTCTATAAGAATTGGAGTTTTGATTTGAAGTGTTATTTTAAAAAGGAAAGAGATTATTATGTGGCTTGTGTATTTGAGACTATTTGTTGACCCTCTGTCGCAAGATGTGACCGGGCACTTTAACTCCCTGGATTCCCCCATGGGCATGCATATATATATGAATATTGGATATTATATTTGAACTTGGAGTTTAACTCCATGGAATACTATATTATTGAGCTTGGAGTTTAACTCTATGGAATACTGTATCATTGAGCTTGGAGTGTAACTCCATGAATATTATTGAGCTTGGAGTGTGACTCATGGAATATTATATTTGAGCTTGGAGTTTGACTCCATGGAATATTATTGAGCTTGGGGATGCGCGCACAGAGGGACTGTCCAATGGTTAGCTACCAGGACATGTCGGGTTGGCTGTATAACCGACAGATGAGACTCATCAGCCATAGGACAGGCATACATCATATGCATTTGTTTGTTTGCTTGAGTGTGCATTGTTTTGGTTTGCTGAACTGTTTAATTCTGCTTATCTGCTACTTGTTCTACTTGCTATAAATGCTTCTCTATCTGTGTTTTCCTTGCTTGAACTGTATGTTTATGTTTTCTGAGAAATCCCTCTTGACGAAGGTGTGAGGGGAGAGAGTTGTTCCACCAGTGATTCAGAGGATTGAAGGCGACAGAAAGTGAAGTATTAAGTTAAAGTTAAATTCAAAACTAGAATACGTTAGATAACTTACCTAACTTTTGGTTTAGTTTATTTTATTTAAGAATGATTTTGAGTGTCGGAGTTCTAGGAATGCGTCTGGCTTTCCTGAGACCTTTTATATTAACTATGTGGACACCTTTACTATACTGAGAACCTCTGGTTCTCATCCCATACTATGTTGTTGTTTTTCAGATGCAAGTCGAGAGACACCTCGTTGAGCGTCTAGGTATCCTCCTTACGAGCGAAGAACTATCTTTTGGACTGTCATATTTTGTTTTAGGCTATGTATATATGTTTATAGAATCTTCACATGTATATTTTGTGTTTTGTCCCTCCTAGAGGTCGACTTGGAGATACAGGGGTTTATTTTATGGTTTGAGTTTTATTTTGGGTTGTATATATACATAATTATATACTCTGGCTGGCCTTAGCTTCGCAGGTCGAGTCTGGAGCTTGCTATCTGAGTTTTGGAACTCTGATACGTATATATGTTTTCAGTTATCTTTCGATTTTACCTTTCCGTTTTACGAATATCCATGCGAGTGTGTCACGATTTTCTGTTTATCGTTTTGTTTAGCTTGTTCTTCAAGGCTCCTAGATATGATTTCATCCAACTATATCTATGTACATATCCTTTTCTTTTAGAGGTCGTAATACCTTGCCACCTCTGCTTTACAACTTAAGCGTAAGGCTCTGTGTGGTAGGGTGTTACACCTTATTTTGAAAATTTTGGAGGGAAACACAAAGGGACACCAAACTTAAAAATTTTAAGATCAAAACACAAAGAAAACACAAGAACACTTTGAAGACTAACAAGAACACAAAGAACAAAACTCAAAAACTGAAAAAACACAAGGACATAAAAAAGACACCAAACTTAAATTTTTTAGAAAACTAAACACAAATTTTTGAAGAATTAAAGAAAAGAAACAAGAAGACACCAAACTTAAAGATTTGACATAAGATTTAACCAAAGAAACTATTTTTGAAAATTGTTTGAAAGAAAGACTCAAAGAAAACGTGAAACTCAATAAGAACAAACACAAAAGACTCAAACTAAGAACAAAAATTAAACAAAGAAAAGAAAAATATTTTTGAAAAGCTTTTTAAATTTTTCGAAAAAAGATAGAGAAGAAGAAAATAAAATTAAAAGACTCAATTAAAATCAAAAGACTCAATTAAAATCAAAAGACTCAATTAAAAATGATCAAGAAATAAAGTACCTGATCTAGAGAGCAAGACAATCCATCAGTTTGTCCAAACTCAAACAATCCCTGGCAACGGTGCCAAAAAGTTGGTGCACAAATCCCCACACTATGTACAGCTATACAAGCAAGTGCACTGGGTCGTCCATGTAATACCTGAGCAAGTCAGGATCGATCCCACGAGGATTATGGCTTGAAGAAAGCTATGGTTATCTTACAGGTCTTAGTTAGGTGAATCAGAAGGTCATTGGTTTGAAGTTGCGAGAGTAATAATGTATAAATTAAAATCAGTAATAGGAATATAGTTGAAGATTGGAGTTGCTTTGTCTTTCTGAATTAACTCTGGTATTACTGTCTTCTTTGCTTGTGAGTGATCTATTCTATGGCAGGCTGTATGTGATTGACGTCATGGGTCATGGTTATCAATCTCCTCTACTCCATATCAAACGCCATTGGCTGTGGTTGATGAGCGGATATTTTATATGCTTTTTGGGGGTAATTTCATGTAGATTTTAGTATGTTTTAATTAGTTTTTAGTAAAATATTATTAGTTCTTAGGCAAAAATCATATTTCTGGATTTTACTATGAGTTTGTGTGTTTTTCTGTGATTTCAGGTATTTTCTGGCTGAAATTGAGGGAGCTGAGCAAAAATCTGAGTTAGGCTGAAAAAGGACTGCTGATGCTGTTGGATCCTGACCTCCCTGCACTCGAAATGGATTTTCTGGAGCAACAGGAGTACAATTGGCGCGCTCTCAACGGCGTTGGAAAGTAGACATCCAGGGATTTCCAGCAATATATAATAGTCCATACTTTGCGCGAAGATATACGGCGTAAATTGGCGTTTAACGCTAGTATCATGCTGCTGTCTGGCGTCCAGCGCCAGAAACAGGTTACAAGTTGGAGTTCAACGCCAGAAACAGGTTACAACCTGGCGTTGAACGCCCAAAACAGCCCCAGGCACGTGAGAAGCTTAAGTCTCAGGCCCAGCGCACACCAAGTGGGCCCTAGAAGTGGATTTCTGCACCATCTATCATAGTTTACTCATTTTTTGTAAACCTAGGTTACTAGTTTACTATTTAAACAACTTTTAGAGGTTAACTCTGTACCTCATGACATTTTCAGATCTGAATTTTATACACTTTGACGGCATGAGTCTCTAAACTCCATTGTTGGGGGTGAGGAGCTCTGCAGCGTCTCAATGAATTAATGCAATTGTTTCTATTTCATTCAAACGTGTGTGTGTTCCTATCTAAGATGTTCATTCGCGCTTAATTGTGAAGGAGGTGATGATCCGAGACACTCATCACCTTCCTCAATCCATGAACATGTGCCTGACAAACACCTCCGTTATACATCAGATTGAATGAGCAACTCTTAGCTTCCTTAATCAGAATCTTCGTGGTATAAGCTAGAACTGATGGCGGCCATTCTTGAGGATCCGGAAAGTCTAAACCTTGTCTGTGGTATTCTGAGTTGGATTCAAGGATTGAATGGCTGTGACGAGCTTCAAACTCGTAATTGCTGGGCGTGATGACAAACGCAAAAGGATCAATGGATCCTATTCCAACATGATCGAGAACCAACAGCTGATTAGCCGTGCTGTGACAGAGCATCTGGACCGTTTTCACTGAGAGGATGGGAAGTAGCCACTGACAATGGTGACACCCTACATACAGCTTGCCATGGATGGAACTTTACAAACAATTGAGTTGAATATTACATTGCAGAAATTCAGAGGACAAAGCATCTCCAAAACTCCAACATATTCTCCATTAATAAAGTAACAAGTCCTTATTCCAAATAATTTTACTTCTTACAATTAAATCCAAATAATCTTATTGGCATCCTGACTAAGATTAATAAAATAAAGATAGCTTGCTTCAAACCAATAATCTCTGTGGGATCGACCCTTACTCGTGTAAGGTATTACTTGGACGACCCAGTGCACTTGCTGGTTAGTTGTACGGACTGCAAATTCGTGCACCAAGTTTTTGGCGCCGTTGTCGGGGATTATTCAAGTTTGAACAACTAAAGGTTTATTTTATTTCTTAGATTAGGAATAATTTATTTTTGTTACTATAGAGTCATTAAATTCTGATAGGATAATTTCTTTTCAAAAAAAAATTTTCAAAAAAATATTATTTTCTTTATCAATTTTTAATTTCCTTTCGTGAGTTTAGTGTCTTGTTCAAAGTTTGGTGTTAATTGCATATTCTATATTTTTCTTTAAATTTTCGAGCTTGTGTTCTTTGTTCTTCATTGATCTTCAAGTTGTTCTTGTTTATTTTTCTTGTTTGATCTTGAGTTTTTCTTGTTTTGTGTGTTCTCTTGTTTTTCTTGTGCTTTTTCAAAACATTAACTTTCAAAAATTATACTTTTATCCA
>NC_029780.3:66034339-66035940 GCF_000817695.3 Arachis duranensis | reverse complement strand
CTTCTTTTAAAAATCTTTTTCAAAAATAATTTTTCTTTGATTGAATCTTGTGCCAAACTCTAAGTTTGGTGTTTTCTTGTTGATTTTTCTTTAATTTTCGAAAATTTGTCTTGGTTTTCTAAAAATTTTAGGTTTGGTGTTCTTTCTTTTGTTCTTGGTGTTCTTGTGAATCTTCAAGGTGTTCTTGAGTCTTTCTTATGTTTTGATCTCAAAATTTTTAAGTTTGGTGTTCCTTGGTGTTTTCCCTCCAAAATTTTCGAAAATAAGGAGCATTAGATCTAAAAATTTTATAAAATAAATTTTTATAAAATAAATAATATCAACATCCATACCATCTCCTTTATTCCATCATGGAACTAAGTGGAAATGAATCGTCCAGAAGGACTCTGGGGTCATATGCTAACCCCATTACTGCTTCATATGGGAGTAGTATCTGTATACCCTCCATTGGAGTTAGTAGCTTTGAGTTGAATCCTCAGCTCATTATCATGGTGCAGCAAAGCGGCCAGTATTCCGGTCTTCCACAGGAAGAACCTACAGAGTTTCTGGCACAATTTTTGCAAATTGCTGGCACAGTACATGATAAGAAAGTGGATCAGGATGTCTACAGATTATTACTATTTCCATTTGCTGTAAAAGATCAAGCTAAGAGGTGGTTAAATAACCAACCTAAGAACAGCATAAAGACATGGAAATAGCTGTCAGAAAAATTTCTGAATTACTATTTTCTTCCAAAACGGATGACAAAGCTAAGGCTAAGCATCCAAGGCTTCAAACAAGGAGATAATGAATCCCTTTATGATGCTTGGGAGAGATACAGAGAGAATCTAAGAAAATGCCCCTCTGAGATGTTTTCAGAGTGGGTGCAATTAAACATCTTCTACTATGGGCTTTCAGAAAAAGCTCATATTTCTCTAGATCACTCAGCCGGTGGATCTATACATATGAGAAAAACAATTGAAGAAGCTCAAGAGCTTATTGATACAGTTGCCAGAAATCAGCATATGTACCTAAGCAGTGAATCCTCCATGAAAGAAGAAGCTAAAATAGTAACTGTTGAACTCAGTCCTGTGGATCAGACTAATGAATTCAATCAGCAATTAGACTTTCTAACCCAGTAGCTAGCCAAATTCAAGGAAATACTACAGGAAACAAGAATGGCTAACAGGAATATGGAAGTACTACAAGAAACAAGAATGGCTAATATGAATATGGAAGTACAGTTGAAGCAAACAGAACAGTAGTTATCAAAACAAATAACAGAAGAATTCCAAGCAGTTCAATTAAGAAGTGGGAAAACATTAAATACCTCACTTCAAAGCAGCAGGAAGCCAAGAAATGAACAAATGGCTACTCAAAATCCCTCTGAGGACAATCAGAGCCCAGAGAGGAATAAGGCTGGCGCTAAACGCCCAGACCATGCTCATTTTTGGCGTTCAACGCCAGAAACAAGCATGAATCTGGCGTTGAACGCCCAAGGGAAGCATAGTTCTGGCGTTCAGACACCAGTAACAAATAAGGAGATGGCGTATAACGCCACTCCAGCTTCCACCCCTGGCATTCAAACGCCAGTGGGGGATCAGTCACATACAAGTGCTGAT
>NC_029780.3:66032745-66034197 GCF_000817695.3 Arachis duranensis | reverse complement strand
GCCAAGCAGAACAGGATAAGCAATTTGCTCGCTTTGCAGACTATCTCAGGACTCTTGAAATAAAGATTCCGTTTGCAGAAGCACTTGAGCAAATACCCTCTTATGCTAAGTTCATGAAAGAGATCTTAAGTCATAAGAATGATTGGAGGGAGACTGAAAAAGTTTACCTCACTGAAGAATGCAGTGCAGTCATTCTAAAAAGCTTACCTGAGAAGCTTAAAGATCCTGGGAGCTTCATGATACCATGCACATTAGAGGGTAATTACACCAAGCAAGCTCTGTGTGATCTTGGGGCAAGTATCAACCTAATACCTGCATCTATTATCACAAAGTTTGGTTTGACTGAAGAAGTCAAACCAACCCGGATATGTCTTCAACTTGCTGATGGCTCCATTAAATACCCATCAGGCGTGATTGAAGACATGATTGTCAAGGTTGGGCCATTTGCCTTTCCTACTGACTTTGTGGTGCTGGAAATGGAGGAGCACAAGAGTGCAACTCTCATTTTAGGAAGACCTTTCCTAGCAACTGGCCGAACCTTCATTGACGTCCAAAAAGGGGAAGTAACCCTGAGAGTCAATGAGGAGGAGTTCAAGTTGAATGTTGTCAAAGCTATGCAACATCCAGACACCCCAAATGACTGCATGAGTGTTGATATCATTGACTCTCTGGTGAGAGAGGTCAATATAGCTGAGACTCTCGAATCAGAGTTAGAGGACATCTTTAAAGATGTTCAGCCTGATTTAGATGAATCAGAGAGAATAATAGAACCTCTGAAAATCCCCCAGGAAGAGGAGAAACCTCCCAAACCCGAGCTCAAACCATTACCACCATCTCTGAAATATGCATTTCTAAGAGAAGGTGATACCTTTCCTGTAATCATAAGCTCTACACTAGAGCCACAGGAAGAGGAAACACTAATTCAAGTGCTAAGGACACACAAGACAGCTCTTGGGTGGTCCATCAGTGATCTTAAGGGCATTAGCCCAGCCAGATGCATGCACAAGATCCTATTGGAGGGTGACGCCAAGCCAGTGGTTCAACCACAAAGGCGGCTAAATCCAGCCATGAAGAAAGTGGTGCAGAAGGAGGTCACTAAATTACTAGAGGCTGGGATTATTTATCCTATTTCTGACAGCCCCTGGGTGAGCCCTGTCCAAGTTGTCCCTAAGAAAGGTGGCATGACAGTGGTTCACAATGAAAAAAATGAACTGGTTCCTACAAGAATAGTTACAGGGTGGCGTATGTGTATTGATTATAGAAGGCTCAATACAGCCACCAGAAAGGATCATTTTCCTTTACCAATCATAGACCAGATGCTAGAAAGACTAGCAGGCCATGAATACTACTACTTCCTGGATGGATATTCAGGTTATAATCAAATTGCAGTAGATCTCCAGGATCAAGAGAAAACGGCATTCACATGTCCATCTGGAGTATTTGCATACAGAA
>NC_029780.3:66031505-66031802 GCF_000817695.3 Arachis duranensis | reverse complement strand
TTCTGAATGAATGCTTGAACAGTGCATATTTTTTATATTGAATTTTATGAATGTTAAAATTGTTGGCTCCTGAAAGAATGAGAAACACGAAAAATATTATTGATGATCTGAAAAATCATGAATTTGATTCTTGAAGCAAGAAAAATCATTAAAAAAAAATTTACACGGAATCATTGGATTAAGAAAAGGATCCAAGGCCTTGAGCATCAGTGGATAGGAGGGCCCAAGGAAATAGTTCCAGGCCTAAGCGGCTAAACCAAGCTGTCCCTAACCATGTGCTTGTGTCATGAAGGTCCA
>NC_029780.3:66015494-66031433 GCF_000817695.3 Arachis duranensis | reverse complement strand
AAAGCAAAAAGAGTGTGCTTAAGAGCTCTGGACACCTCTAATTGGGGACTCTAGCAAAGCTGAGTCACAATCTGAAAAGGTTCACCCAGTCATGTGTATGTGGCATTTGTGTATCCGGAGGTAATACTGGAAAACAAAGTGCTTAGGGCCACGGCCAAGACTCATAAAAGTAGCTGTGTTCAAGAATCAACATACTTAACTAGGAAAATCAATAATACTATCTGAATTCTGAGTTCCTATGGATGTCAATCATTCTGAATTTCAAAGGATAAAGTGAGATGCCAAAACTATTCAGAAACAAAAAGCTACTAGCCCCGCTCATCTAAATTAGAATCTGAGCTTCACTTAAAACTCTGAGATTTTATTACTCCTTAAATTCTTTTTATCCTATTTTGTTCATCTAGTTGCTTGGGGACAAGCAACAGTTTAAGTTTGGTGTTGTGATGAGCGGATATTTTATACGCTTTTTGGGGCTAATTTCATGTAGATTTTAGTATGTTTTAATTAGTTTTTAGTAAAATATTATTAGTTCTTAGGCAAAAATCATATTTCTGGACTTTACTATGAGCTTGTGTGTTTTTCTGTGATTTTAGGTATTTTCTGGCTGAAATTGAGGGAGCTGAGCAAAAATCTGAGTTAGGCTGAAAAAGGACTGCTGATGCTGTTGGATCCTGACCTCCCTGCCTTCGAAATGGATTTTCTGGAGCTACATGAGTCCAATTGGCGCGCTCTCAATGGCGATGGAAAGTAGACATCCAGGGCTTTCCAGCAATATATAATAGTCCATACTTTGCGCAAAGATAGATGACGTAAACTGGCATTCAACGCCAGTATCATGTTGTTGTCTGGCGTCCAGCGCCAGAAACAGGCTACAAGCTGGAGTTCAACGCCAGAAACAGGTTACAACCTGGCGTTGAACGCCCAAAACAGCCCCAGGCACGTGAGAAGCTTAAGTCTCAGCCCCAGCACACACCATGTGGGCCCCGGAAGTGGATTTCTGCACCATCTATCATAGCTTACTCATTTTTTGTAATCCTAGGTTACTAGTTTACTATTTAAACAACTTTTAGAGATTAACTCTGTACCTCGTGACATTTTCAGATCTGAATTTTATACACTTTGACGGCATGAATCTCTAAACTCCATTGTTGGGGGTGAGGAGCTCTGCAGCGTCGCAATGAATTAATGCAATTGTTTCTATTTCATTCAAACGTGTGTGTGTTCCTATCTAAGACGCGAGTGTTGGGTGTAGTGACAGACGCAAAAGAATCACTGTATCCTATTCCAACATGATCGAGAACCAACAGCTGATTAGCCGTGCTGTGACAGAGCATCTGGACCGTTTTCACTGAGAGGATGGGAAGTAGCCACTGACAATGGTGACACCCTACATACAGCTTGCCATGGATGGAACTTTACAAACAATTGAGTTGAATATTACATTGCAGAAATTCAGAAGACAAAGCATCTCCAAAACTCCAACATATTCTCCATTAATAAAGTAACAAGTCCTTATTCCAAATACTTTTACTTCTTACAATTAAATCCAAATAATCTTATTGGCATCCTGACTAAGATTAATAAAATAAACATAGCTTGCTTCAAACCAATAATCTCCGTGGGATCGACCCTTACTCGCGTAAGATATTACTTGGACGACCCAGTGCACTTGCTGGTTAGTTGTACGGACTGCAAATTCGTGCACCAGTGGTCATCTAGTCTTACAGAGGGTGAAGCTCTAGCAGTTCATTCTCTTGGCTATCCTACTCAAAATGCCAAAGACAAGGTCGAATCTTCCAGATCAGAGAATGCTGCTTCTTTGGGTTCTAGCCTCTACCACAGAGACCCTAATCTCCCCAGAAATCGGCTGAACTGGTGTCTCGAGAAGTACCCAACGATGTTGTGGATTAGTTGTCTGAGAGATGTATAAACATAGCTGACGGTTTGTGCTTTCCAGTCACGTATTCACATGAAGCAAAGTAGACGCGGATGTTTGTCAGGCACGTTCATCTTAGTATGATCAACGGAGCTGATTGTCACTGATCATCCTATTCACCATGTTGAAGAACGAATATACATCTTAGAGTTTATATCCGATCTTCATCGTGGTGAATAGGATGATCCGACAAATTAGCTCTGTTCATCACATTAAGACGAATATGCCTAACAAATACCTGCGTCTA
The DNA here is from genome assembly GCF_000817695.3 of Arachis duranensis. Taxonomy (NCBI): domain Eukaryota; kingdom Viridiplantae; phylum Streptophyta; class Magnoliopsida; order Fabales; family Fabaceae; genus Arachis; species Arachis duranensis. Next base: position 66,029,250 of record NC_029780.3, on the reverse strand, counting down.
CTTGGGAACCATGCAAATACGTGACTGGAAAGCACGGACCAACAACTATGTTTATACATCTCTCAGATGGTTAATCCACGACATCGTTAGGGACTTCTTGAGACACCAGTTCAACCGATTTATAGGGAGACAAGGGCCTCCGTGGTATAGGCTAGAATCCCAAAAAGTAGCGTTCTCTGATCCAGAAAATTTGACCATGTCTATGGCATTTTGAGTAGGATCTCTAGGAGAATGACTTGCTAAGCACTTCACCCTTCGTCAGATTGGATGACCACGACCAATGGCGTTCAATCTGTAGTGGAGGAGATCAATGACCATGACCCATGGCGTTGATCACATATAGCCTGCCATAGAAGAAGATCATTCACAAGTAGAGAAGACAGCAGTACCAGAGTTAATTCAGAAAGGCAAAGCAACTCTAATCCTTAACCATATTCCTATTCTTATTCTTTAACTTTATTACAATTCGGTATTCCTTTCACAATCAACAACCTTCTGACATGCCTGACTAAGACCTGCAAGATAACCATAGCTTGCTTCAAACCATAATTCTCGTGGGATCGGCCGTGACTCGCTTAGGTATTACTTGGACGACCCAGTGCAATTGCTGGTACAATAGTACGAAAGGTGTGGGGATTTGTGCTACCAAGTTTTTGCCACCGTTGTCGGGGATTGTTGAGTTTGGACAAACTGATGGATTGCATTGCTCCCTAGATCAGGTAATTTTTATTTTTATTTGAGTCTTTTAATTTTTGTTTTCTTATTCTAATTTTTAGAAAAAAAATTTAAAAACTTTTTCAAAAGTATTTTTCTTTTCCTTGTTTGATCTTTGATTTTGTTTGAGTCTTTCCTGTTTTCTGTTTTTCAATTACAAAAATTTTTAAACGCTTTTTCAAAAGCCTTTTTCATGCAGCTTATTTACAAGCATCTTTTATTTGAGTCTTTTATTTGTATTCTCTTTTTTTTCAAATTTTTGAAAAAAATAATTTTTATTTTATTTGTTTAATTTTTGTTCTTAGTTTGAGTCTTTTATTTTGTTTTTTGTTAAATTTTCATGTTTCTTGAGTCTTTCTTTCTAAAAACTTTTCAAAAAATTTTTTCTTTGTATAAATCTTGTTTCAATTTTTAAGTTTGGTGTTTTCTTGTTATTTTTCTTTGTGTTTTTAGAAAATTTCTTTTTGGTTTTCTAAAAATTTTAAGTTTGGTGTTCTTTTTTATGTTCTTGAGTTCTTTGAGTCTTTAAATTTTGTTCTTCATGTTCTTGTTAGTCTTCTTGTTTCCTCCTTGTCATCATCATCCATTGCTTTTGCATCCTTCTTTGTCTCCTTGGATGATGGTGCATATTTTTTTTCAAGAGATTGATTGAATTCCTGCAAAGTTATTGGATGTTGCTTGTTCCCCAAGCACTTAAAAAAATAGTTATCATGCATTTATGCTTGTGAATTTCTGAACTTAATTTTGTGTGTGAACACCAAACTTAGTTCCTTTCCTAATGCAACAGATTGAATACATGCAGAAAACCTCATGTGCTTTTATTAAGAAAACAACTATGAACTAGAAAAATAAACTATGAACTAGAAATTAAACTATTGTTAAGTAGTTTCCCTGATTGGTTGGAGCTTGTGACTAGTCATGCTGAGGGTTACAACGTGTTTTTTTTTTTAATGAAATCTTTGGTGGAACACCAAACATAGAATTACACATTCACCCCTAAATTATTTTGGTGTGCACACCAAACGTAGCTCCTTGCAATACAGAGAGATCTACTTACTCTTTTATTGAAATAACTAGGAAAAGAAAACTACCTCTGGTTAGGTTGCCTCCTAACAAGCGCTCTTTTATTGTCATTAGCTTGACATTTTGGTCATGAGTTTCTTCCTCTTCTTCCAGTTTGTTAAGAGGAATGACTTCCAGTGGAAAAAGGAGCCAATTAATGCCCCTTGTTGTTCATGACGCTTTTCAGCAAGCTTTCTTTTGTGACTGGCTTGAGTAAACTTGCTTTTTGGATCAGCAGTTGGATTATTCTTTGATCTTCTTTCTTTTATGGATATGATCCTTTGTTTCTCGGTCATAATCCTCATTTTGGTGCTTGTAATTACTGCCTTCACATCTTTGATCTCAGCATTTGGATCTTGTTGGATAGTTGGAGCATCCTCTTCATCAAGAGCTTCTTGAATTACTGGTTCAATGAACTCACCCTTCTATGCAACTCTCTGTTTCATTGGAGTGTGGACTCCCTTGATTGACTTCCTCCTTTTCTTCTTCATGATGTTGCATTAAATCTTCAGGGAGTGAATTTCCACATTCTTTTGTCACCCCTAGTAGCCTCTGTAGGTATGGAAACTTAGGCTTGTATGCTCTCACAACCTCCTCCTTCGTCATAGGAATCTCACTTGGTATGGGTGCCTCTTTTTCTTGTTCTTCTAATTCCTCCCTTGGGTTTGCCATGGTACCACTGAGAGAATTATGGTAGTGATTTGCTTTAATAGATATCCAACTTGTGCCTCAAGCTTCTTAATGGCAACCCCCGATTCAGCATACTAGATCTTACTTCCTCCTGAAAAGTTCTCATGTCTTTAAACTCCTTGCAAAGGTTTGCAATCATAGATTCTATTTTGGCCATTCTGTCCTCGTCATGTGGTGATGATTTGTTGGAATTTGAGTATTGAGAATGGTTGTTGTGGCTTTGAGAGTAGTATGACTCTTGTGGGTAATAGAATGAATTTTGTGGACTGTGAAGAGAATTTTGTGTGTAGTGGAATGGATCTTGTGAATGGTGAAATGAATTGTATAGATCTGGAAAGAAATTCTGTACTGAGACATACTCAAATGGTGAAGAATTTGGACATGTAAAACTAGGAGGTGAAGTTGGATAATTAAGAGCTGATGGCTTTTGATGAATGGGGTATGAATAAGTGAAATTCCTTTGATTTTGATATTCCCAGCCACAACTTGAGTAATGATCAATTTCACCAAAATATGGACCATCTTGTGGCTCTGGGAAGTACCCCATTTCACCTTCTTGATGCTCCCACCCACTATGAGCATAATAACATGAATCATCCTGTGGTGGTGGGAAGCTTCCCAGGAAATTTGATTAACCAGAATATGATGGATGCTCCCTTCTTTCTTACAAGATGCTCTGTCTCAAACAATAATCACTAAAAGACATTGGAATCTCCATTTTTCATTAATGAGAAAATCTTAGTGAGGCAATATTACAAACAGGTAGTGGTTAGTGTGCCAAAAAGTAAAAGAATCAAAGAAAAATAACTCAAAGTACAGAAAATAACAGTAACAACTGAAAGAAAAACTATTAACAAAACAAAAGAAAAAATTGTTCAATCTAGTTATCCTCCAATTTAATAATTATCAATACAAAACCAATCCCCGGCAACAGCGCCATAAACTTGATTCACTCAAAAACTGTCTCTCAATAATTTTCGTTCCGGCAAGTGCACCGGATTGTCATCAAGTAAAAACTCACTGTAGAGTGAGGTCAAATCCCACAGGGATTGGTAGATTGAGCAACTTTAATTGGAGAATTGTTCTACTTAAGCGAAATCAGAATTGAATTGGATTTGGAGAAAATAAACTGGTGGGAAACTTAAATTACAAGAAAGTAAATGAACAAAAATTAAATTGCTGGAAATTAAATGACAGAAGCTTAAATTTCAAGAAATTAGGTGGGAATGGGGATTAAGCATGAAATTAAAGAGCAAAATGTAAATAGATTGGGTAGATCAGAGATGGGGAGTTCATTGGGTTTTAGGAGATATTGAATTCTCCAGATCAAATCGTTTTCATCTCTTCCTCAATCAATGCATTCATTGACATTGCTTGGCAATCTTAGATGATCGGATCCCAATGTCTTGGCTCACCGATCTCTCTAAGCATGAACAACTGCCCAATGTCTTGATTTAATTACTCATGGGAAGATTTAAAGTTCGGTCACTGACTATACCACACAAATTCATAGATCAAAGTATTGGTAGGATTACATGTCAGTATATCCATCCAACCCCCAACCTAATCCAATGTGAGAAAGCAAACCTAGCATGAATTCTTCATCCCTCTCTCAATGATCTAAAGAATTCCAATTATGGATAGCTTCTTTCCCAAGACAACTATCCAATTGAATTAAGACTGAAAGCTTTCTAACAAAAATCAAGAGAAAAGAAAGAAGAAGAAGATGAAAACTACTATTGATCTATTGAATTATAATAGAGCTCCCTAACCCAATGAAAGGGGTTTAGTTATTCATAACTCAATTCAATTTATAGAAAAAGAAAAATGTAGAAAGAAATAAAGAAAATACAAAAGAAACTAAAAGAAACTAAAAAAAAAAGTGCAGGAAACAAAAATTCAGGGAATTGCACTCCCAGAGCCCCCTCCAGGGCCTCCCCGAGAGCCCCTTCAATCTTCAACAATTCTTCTATTTATAACCCTCTTCTCATCGTCAATTGGATCAAGTATTTGGATGTGGGCCTTGGTTGAAGCAGTTAGGAGCAATTCTCTAGGGATGGGCATTGGCAACTCACTTTCATATTGGGCATAGGTGCGATTTGGAATTGAATTGTCCTTAACATTGGTGATCACGTTTGAGGACAAAGGTTGAATCAAATGCCATTTTGAAAATTCAGTTCTGCTTGCTATTATTGGCGTTTGACTCAACATTGGAGGGCCAAAGTTCTACTATTCACACGTACGCGTGACCTACGCGTACGAGTGGATGGTCAAATTTGCCATTTCACGCGTCCGCGTGCCGTACGCGTGAGCGTGGTTGGGCTGAAAAAGTATGTTCACGCGTACACGTCACGTCACTGCGAAATTCCCAACTCCCATTTCTGAAATCTTATCACGGACGTTGGAGGTAGCATTTGAGGCAACGTTGGACCTCCAACATTCGCACATCCACGTGTGCGCGTGGATGCTAAATTCTCAAATTCCAAATCTGAATGTTGCACATCAAGCCTTGAGACGTCACTTTGTCCTCTCGTCAACATTACCAATTTGATGCCCAATATAGACTATTATATATGGTTGGAAAGATCTGATTGTCAGCTTTCTAACCCAATTGGGCATTTGCAACTTGAGTTATACTCCATCGAAGGTGTAGAGGTTTGCTGGCCTTACTACAGGTTGGTACAATGTTCGTTTATGCACTTTTTGGGGCAGTTTTCTACCTCAATTTTAGTGTCCATGTGTAATGCCATATATGCTTGGAACGCTCTCGATTCCTACTTTCCAATGTATTTGGAATCACCTCATTTGGAGCTTTGTAGCGCAAGTTACTCTTGTTGGAAGTATACCTCTTCAGGCTGTGGAGAGCGACGTTTCCAGCAACGTTGGAGCACCAACTTTGGCTCTAACATTGCTTTCCTTTGCCTCCTTTCATGGCCTTCTTGTTGCCTCTTTGCCTTCCATTTTCTTAGCTCCTTTTCCACCTATCATCAACCAAATATTTGCATCAAAGTTTGCTATAATTCACATGATCTTTGCATCATTAAATCATCAAACACAAGTTGCACAAAATTCTATAAAATCGACATAAATAACCAAGTTTACATGAATCAAGGTGTGCATGAAATTCTCATCTAAATACTTACTTATTGCCTAAGAAATGCATGAAATTACTCTAAAACAAACTAAAAATGGCTTGTGAAACTAGCCAAGATGCCCTGGTATCAGCAGCTGCCCAACACCAAACTTAGAATTGATATCTGGGGGCTCTGCAATGCTCTACATAGAAAGAGAGGATTGGAACACTAGGTGTTGCACAATTATCTCTCTTTTATTTGAGGGAGAATTAGGGTGAGACTTCTTGAACAAGATGTGGTTCTCTTGCATGGAGTTCTTTGGTAAGCAATGGAGGTTGTAACTCCAAAGGCCTTGTACGAAATAACTTGGCATTAAGCTTCATAAGAGCTCCTAGGTACCGAGCAACTTGCTCTTCCCTAGTGTCTTCATCCTCATTAGAGGATGACTATTCATCAGAACTCATGCACTGCAAAAGTGCATGCAAAGGAACCTCAATGGTCTTTATGGTTTCCTTTGGTTCTGGGATAGAGATTTCTTGAGTGGGACTTAAGCACTCAAAGGGTAAGCTTTCACTGCCGTTTAACGCCAGCTCTGTTAGCTATATTGGCATTAAGCCCCCTGGCTGTGTGATGACTTGCATCATTTACCCTTTTTACCTGTGCAAAAGGACCATAAAAAGAGCACATATTCATTATTTTAACGCAATTTCATGAGCTAAATGATAAGTATTATGGTACATTGCTTTGAAATGAGTTTATGCTGAATTTCAGGGGAAAAGTGCAATAAAATGGGAAGAAAACAACAAAACAGAGCTGGGCGTGTGAAACTGGTGTGCCATTTAGAGCAAACGCTATGAAAGTATATGGGCATGGCAAGTCAGGAGCTGGGCGTGGCACGCTAGTACAAGTTTTCAGAGAGCAAAGCTAGAAGCCACAAGACGGGCGTGGCACGCCAGCTCCATCAACTACTATGGGCATGCCACTTGAAACATGGGGCGTGGTACGCCAATTCATCAATCCAAAGGTCCAAGCACTTGGGCGTGCCACTTGTTATCGAAGGCGTGGCACTCTAAGCTCTCATCATCACTTGGGCGTGCCACTTGAGGAGCCAGGCATGGCATGCCAAGCTTAAAGAGGGCCATCATCACTTGGGCGTGCCACTTGAGCAGCACAGCATGGCACGCCAGTACAAATTTCCATAGGCGAGATTGAAGGTCCAAACACATGAGCGTGCCACTTGAGATTAAAGGCGTAGCACACCAAGCCCTCACCCTCACTTGGGCGTGCCACTTGATATCGAAGGCGTGGCACGCCAGCTCTCAACCATCACTAACGTGTGCCACTTGAGATCGAAGGCGTGGCACGCCAGACTCTCATTCTCACTTAGGCGTGCCACTTGAATGCCAAGGCGTGGCACACCAACCCTCATTGATCATCTGGGCATGCCACTTGGATGTTGGGCGTGGCACGCCAGCTCCTGGAACGAGGAGGAATTATGGGCGTGGCACGCTAAACCTTGGGCGCGGCACGCTAGTTATATTTTCCATAGAGAGAGGTATGAGGCCAACCATATGAGCGTGCCACTTGGTGTCGAAGGTGTGGCACGCCAGTGATCATTTCTCACTTGGGCGTGCCACTTGAGTCTCAGGCGTGGTACGCCAACATCAACCATCAACAAAAAGAAGACATGGGCGTGCCACTTGAGTTTTGGGCGTGGCACGCCAATGAAGGAACCAACACATACAAGGGGCGTGGCACGCCAGACCCTGGGCGTGCCACACTGGTACAACTTTCCAGAATGAAGAAGAGGAGGACAAAGGCGTGGGCGTGCCACTTGGGATCGAAGGCGTGGCACAACATGCCAACAAAAGCCCAACAAAAGCCTGGGTGTGTCACTTGGGCTCGAAGGAGTGGCATGCCAGGCTAACCAAAGCATGAGAAGACCCTAGGCCTGCCACTTGGGCTCGAAGGCGTGGCACGCCAGGGACAGAAACACATGGGGGCATGGCGCACCAATCCTAAATTAGAGCTGGGCGTGGCATGCCACGAAGCGCGAGTCACACGCCAGCCACTGGAGGTCACGTTTATTAAGTTTTCTTTTTCCCTCCAATTGTAATTTTCTTTTCTGTTTGTATTTTTTTATTTCTAGTAGTAGGAGTAGTATAAATAACCCGCGAAAATACTAAGAATGGGGTGCTTAAAGTTGTTATTGGAGTAGCTTTTGTTGAAAGCATAGTTAGATTTACTTTTCATCTTCTTCCATCTCTTGTACTTTTCCGTGAGCTATGAGTAGCTAACTTCCCTCTCATTGAGGGAGGGAGCTTTATTGTACATGATGGATTAATGATAGTAAATTTCTCCTTCTCTTCATCTTCTATTTGATTTGCTAGAAGGAATTTCATTTTAATGCTAGTGTTCAATCATCATGGGAAAGAGGTTGAATGCAAAATGGGTTTCATGGGAACCTTGGAAAAGTAAACATGAAACCATGCTTGAAATCCCTTCTCACACTTGAGTAGAATCTGGATTTTGGTGATTGGATATGGTGACATATAATTCACCTTCTACCTGGACCTATGATGATGTGTGGCATAATCAGGGACCAAGCATATCTCTCTTCATGAGCAATTAGACCAAGGAATTGGCTGATTATCAAGATTTAAGAGATTGAGTCACCAAGGGATTGGGGCTCAATCAATCATAATTGCCAAGAGGTCAATGAGTTGCATTAAAGAAGATGACATGAGCTAGATTTAATCCAAAGAGAACAATATCTCCCAATCTCAATGAATTCCCCTATTCTTATCTTCCACATTCTTTATAGCTTTATTTTCAATTTTGTTAATCCCCATTCCCAATTACAATTCAGTCATTTCTGTTTTTTCACTTTACATTTTTGCCATTTCCTTTTATGCACTTTATTTCGTCTCTTTACCTTTGAGTCATTTAATTTCCTGCTCATTTACAATTCTGCAATCATACTCTATATTGCTCAGCTTGACTAATTCACCAATTGATTAAAATTGCTCAAATCTACCAATCTCTGTGGATACGATCCCACTCTTTTGTGGGTTATTACTTGACGATAATTTGGTGCATTTGCCAAAGAACAGATTCATAATAAAAAATTTTGTGGGGTGTGAATTTCGGTCATCACTATGCACCCTTACTAGTGTTAAATGCCAGTCCATCTAGTGTTTTGGGCGCTGAATGCCCAGCAGGGATGTCCTTGCTGGTGTTCAACGCCAGCTTCCCTGGGTGTGTGGGCGTTGAACACCCAGTGAGGGTTTCCTCACTTGCGTTCAACGTCAGAATGGCTACCTGTTTGGGCGTTGAACGCCCAGTGAGGAGTTCCTTATTAGCGTTCAATGCCAGAGTTCTTGGGTGTTTGGGCATTAAACGGCCATCCAGTGCTCCCTGGTGATGTGCCACTATTTCATGGTACATTTTTTGCTCAATTTGGGTGGATTTTACCCACTTTTCCCACATTTATTCAATTAAATAGCATGATTTCATAATTTTTTCCTAAATTGTGCTTAAGTGTAAAAACATGCTTTTTAGGCTTTTAATTAGCTAAATTTAACTCACCTTCGATTTCACTAGATGCCTTGATGTTTTTGTTAGTGATTTCAGGACGAAAATGTTAGGAATGGATCAAAGGGATGAAGAGAAAAGAATGCAAAGTGGATAAATCATGAAGAAACAAGGATTTGGGATGCTGAGATCGACGCGCACGCACAGCAGACGCGCACGCGTTGAAAAGTGAAGTCGCATGGCGACGCGTACGCGTGGATAGCAAATTGTCAAGTGACGCGTACGCGTGACCCATGTGTACGCGTCGGTGCTCGCACGTGACCCACTTAAAGTGAATCCACTGGGGGCGATTTCTGGGCTTCCTAGGCCCAAATCCAACTCACTTCTAATGCTATTAAACCTAAGGATTGAAGGGGAAGTCAACGACACATTCTACCATCTAGTTACACAATTAATTACCAATTAGTTTATTCTAGTTTAGAGCTAGTTTCTAGAGGAAGTAGTGGACGAAGTTCTGAGAACTAATATGGAGGAATAGGCACATAACCATGTTGGGGAGGAAGCTAGAAATCATGTTGTGCAAGAGAGGAGAGTCTTAGGCTGCTACATCAACCCAAATCCAGGAAACTGTGGCAGCAACATTCTGAAGCCAACAATTCATGCTAACAACTTTGAGTTGAAACCTCAACTCATCACAATTGTCCAGAATAATTGTTCATATAGAGGGGGTGCCAGGAGGACATAAACCAACATCTCACTACATTCTTGAGGATATGCAACACTATAAAGTCCAATGGTGTACACCCTGACACCTACAAGCTACTTTTGTTACCTTTTTCACTCAAAGATAAGGCAACAAAGTGGTTGGAAGCATTTCCCAAGGAGAGCTTGACCACTTGGGAGGAAGTTATGAACAAGTTCCTAGCAAGATTCTACCCACCACAGAGAGTCAATAGGTTGAGAACTGAGGTGCAAATCTTCAGGTAGCAAGATGGTGAAATACTTTATGAGGCTTGGGAGAGGTGTAAAGACTTGACAAGGAAATGTCCTCCAGACATGTTCAACAAATGGGTTCAACTACATATCTTCTATGAGGAGCTATCATATGAAGCAAAGAATGTTGTGGACCACTCTTCAGGGGGTTCACTTAACAAGAAGAAACCTATTGAAGAGGCCATAGATGTTATTGAGACTGTAGCCAAAAATGAGTACTTATACACTTCAGAAAGAGCTCAAAAGAAAGGGGTGCTGTAACTCAACTCTATGGATGCCTTATTAGCACAAAACAAGGAAATTAAAGCATAATTAGTGGCCTTAACAAAGAAGGTAGAGGCAAGCCAAGTCTCAAGTATCCAAGCTCAAGCACCACCGCAAGAAGAAGATGCACCAGAAGCACCCTACACAGCAAAAAACCATAACTCTAACCACTAATCAACCATAACTCTAACCACCAATCAAGCAACAACAGACCTTATCACAACTCACAAAACACATCATATCACCCTACACAGCAAATACATAATAACCACTACCAAGATACATCAACCCCCACCATGCAACCATGTGAAACCAGCAGCAGTTTCTCAAAATTGGAGGTAGCCATAGCTCAATTGTCAAAACAACTGACCGGGACTTTCTCCACTATTCTAGAAAGATAGCTACAAACTGACAGAAAGATAGATGCTAACCATGAAGAGTTTAGGTCCAACATAAACAATCAAGGGGAAGAAATTTTAAAATTGGAAGTACAAGTAGGGAGCTTGTCTAAGAACATACCAATGCCCAGACATACCTTTCCTAGTGACACCATGGCTAACACAAGGGGAGAGTTCAAGGCCATAACACTAAGAAATGGAAAATTTGTGAAAGAAACACCCCCAACTCAAACCCACCAGGAAGAAGAAAGTGCAAAGGAACCTAAATTCAAGAAGGAAGAAAAGAACTCTGCACTATCCTCACCAAAGCAAGTTCTAAAGCCTTATGTGCCACAAGCACCCTATCCACAAAGGCTGAGGAAGGATGGGAAAGATAGCCAGCTCTCTAGATTCTTAGAAATCTTCAAGCAACTCCAGATCAACATACCCTTTGCTGAGGCATTAGTGTAAATGCCGCTCTATGCTAAGTTCTTAAAGGAACTCATGACAAGTGGTGCACGAAATTGTGATCATCAATGGCGCCATCAACATGGTACGCTCAATTTCAATCTCAACTCTTTATCACAACTTCGCACAACTAACCAGCAAGTGCACTGGGTCATCCAAGTAATAAACCTTACGCGAGTAAGGGTCTATCCCACGGAGATTGTTGGTATGAAGCAAGCTATGGTCATCTTGTAAATCTCAGTCAGGCAGATTCAAATGGTTATGAATGATTTATGAATAAAGCATAAAATAAAGATAGAGATACTTATATAATTCATTGGTGAGAATTTTAGATAAGCGTATGGAGATCCTTTGTCCCTTCCATTTCTTTGCTTTCCTACTGTCTTCATCCAATCCTTCTTACTTCTTTCCATGGCAAGCTGTATGTTGGGCATCACCGTTGTCAATGGCTACAGTCCCGTCCTCTCAGTGAAAATGTTCAACGCGCTCTGTCATAGCACGGCTATTCAGCTGTCGATTCTCAATCATGTCGGAATAGAATCCAGTGATTCTTTTGCGTCTATCACTAACGCCCCACAATCGTGAGTTTGAAGCTCGTCACAGTCATTCAATCCTCGAATCCTACTAAGAATACCACAGACAAGGTTTAGACCTTCTGGATTCTATTGAATGCCGCCATCAATTCTAGCTTATACCACGAAGATTCCGGTTAAGAAATCCAAGAGATATCCACTCAATCTAAGGTAGAACGGAGGTGGTTGTCAGGCACACGTTCATAGGTGAGAATGATGATGAGTGTCACGGATCATCACATTCATCAAGTTGAGGAACAACTGATATCCTAGAACAAGAATAAGCTGAATTGAATAGAAGAACAATAGTAATTGCATTAATACTCGAGGTACAACAGAGCTCCACACCTTAATCTATGGTGTGTAGAAACTCCATTGTTGAAAATACATAAGAACAAGGTCTAGGTATGGCCGAATGGCCAGCCTTCCATAATCTAAGAACTAGACGTCCAAAGATAATCCTAAGATCTAAAGTGATCAAAAGATGAAAATACAATAGCAAAAGGTCCTACTTATAGAGAACTAGTAGCTAGGGTTTACAGAAATGAGTAAATGACATAAAAAATCTACTTCCGGGCCCACTTGGTGTGTGCTTGGGCTGAGCATTGAAGTATTCTCATGTAGAGACTCTTCTTGGAGTTAAACGCCAGCTTTTGTACCATTCTGGGCATTTAACTCCCATTCTTGTGCCAGTTCCGGCGTTTAACGCTGGGCAGTTTTGAGCTGATTTGGAACGCCTGTTTGGGCTATCAAATCTCGGGAGAAGTATGGACTATTATATATTGCTGGAAAGCCCAGGATGTCTACTTTTCAACGCAGTTGAGAGCGCGCCAATTGGGTATCTGTAGCTCCAGAAAATCCACTTCGAGTGAAGGGAGGTCAGAATCCAACAGCATCTGCAGTCCTTTCAGCCTCTGAATCAGATTTTTGCTCAAGTCCCTCAATTTCAGCCAGAAAATACCTAAAATCACAGAAAAACACACAAACTCATAGTAAAGTCCAGAAAAGTGAATTTTAACTAAATTCTAATAAAAATGTAATAAAAACTAACTAAAACATACTAAAAACATACTAAAAACAATGCCAAAAAGCGTATAAATTATCCGCTCATCACAACACCAAACTTAAATTGTTGCTTGTCCCCAAGAAACTGAAGATCAAATAAGATAAAAAGAAGAGAATATGCAATGAATTCTAAAAGCATCTACGAAGATCAGTATTAATTAGATGAGCGGGGCTTTTAGCTTTTTGTCTCTGAACAGTTTTGGCATCTCACTTTATCCTTTGAAATTCAGAATGATGGGCTTCTATAGGAACTCAGAATCCAGATTGTGTTATTGATTCTCCTAGTTAAGTATGCTGATTCTTGAACATAGCTACTTTATGAGTCTTGGCTTTGGCCCAAAGCACTCTATCTTCCAGTATTACTACCGGATACATACATGCCACAGACACATAACTGGGTGAACCTTTTCAGATTGTGACTCAGCTTTGCTAGAGTCCCCAATTAGAGGTGTCCAGGTTTCTTAAGCACACTCTTTTTGCCTTGGATCACAACTTTATTTTTTTATTTTTCCTTTCCCCTTTTTTCGTTTTTTTTCATTTTTTTTTAATATTCATTGCTTTTTCTTGCTTCAAGAACCATTTTTATGATTTTTCAGATCCTCACTAACATGTCTCCTTTTTCATCATTCTTTCAAGAGCCAACATTCATGAACAACAAATTCAAAAGACATATGCACTATTCAAGCATACATTCAGAAGTCAAAGTAATGCCACCATATCAAAATAATTAATCTGTTATAAAATTTAAAATTCATGCAATTCTTCTCTTTTCCAATTAAGAACATTTTTCTTTTAAGAAAGGTGAGGGATTCATAGGACATTCATAACTTTAAGGCATAGACACTAAGACACTAATGATCATAAGACACAAACATAGATAAACATAAGCATGAAAATTCGAAAAACAGGAAATTAAAGAACGGGTCCACCTTAGTGATGGCGA
>NC_029780.3:66010927-66014010 GCF_000817695.3 Arachis duranensis | reverse complement strand
TGTCAACATCAATCACAGCCTTTGCTGTGGCTAGGAAGGGTCTGCCAAGGATGATGGATTCATCCATGCACTTCCCAGTCTCTAGGACTATGAAATCAGCAGGGGTGTAATGGTCTTCAACTTTTACCAGAACATCCTCTACAAGTCCATAAGCTTCTTTTCTTGAATTGTCTGCCATCTCTAGTGAGATTCTTGCAGCTTGTACCTCAAAGATCCCTAGCTTCTCCATTACAGAGAGAGGCATGAGGTTTATGCTTGACCCTAGGTCACACAGGGCCTTCTTGAAGGTCATGGTGCCTATTGTACGAGGTATTGAGAACTTCCCAGGGTCCTGTCTCTTTTGAGGTAGTTTCTGCCTAGACAAGTCAGCCAGTTCTTTTGTGAGCAAAGGGGGTTCATCCTCCCAAGTCTCATTACCAAATAACTTGTCATTTAGCTTCATGATTTCTCCAAGGTACTTAGCAACTTGCTCTTCAGTGACATCTTTGTCCTCTTCAGAGGAAGAATACTCATCGGAGCTCATGAATGGCAGAAGTAAATTCAATGGAATCTCTATGGTCTCAGTGTGAGCCTCAGATTCCCATGGTTCCTCATTAGGGAACTCATTGGAGGCCAGTGGACGTCCATTGAGGTCTTTCTCAGTGGTGCTCACTGCCTCTTCCTCCTCTCCCAATTTGGCCATGTTGATGGCCTTACACTCTCCTTTTGTATTCTCTTCTGTATTGTTTGGAAGAGTACTAGGAGGGAGTTCAGTAACTTTCTTACTCAGCTGACCCACTTGTGCCTCCAAGTTTCTAATAGAGGACCTTGTTTCAGTCATGAAACTTTGAGTGGTTTTGATTAGATCGGAGACCATGGTTGATAAATCAGAGTGGCTCTGCTTAAAATTCTCTGTCTGTTGCTAAGAAGATGATGGAAAAGGCTTGCCATTGCTAAACCTGTTTCTTCCACCATTATTGTTGTTGAAACCTTGTTGAGGTCTCTGTTGATCCTTCCATGAGAGATTTGGATGATTTCTCCATGAAGGATTATATGTGTTTCCATAGGGTTCTCCTATGTAATTCACTTCTTCCATTAAAGGGTTCTCAGGATGGGTTCTCAGGATCATAAGCTTTTTCTTCAGATGAAGCGTCCTTAGTACTGCCTGGTGCAGCTTGCATTCCAGACAGACTTTGAGAAATCATATTGACTTGCTGAGTCAATATTTTGTTCTGAGCCAATATGGCATTCAGAGTATCAATCTCAAGAACTCCTTTCTTCTGATTTGTCCCATTGTTCACAGGATTCCTTTCAGAAGTATACATGAATCGGTTATTTGCAACCATTTCAATGAGTTCTTGAGCTTCTGTAGGCATCTTCTTCAGATGAAGAGATCCTCCAGCAGAGCTGTCCAATGACATTTTGGACAGTTCAGACAGACCATCGTAGAAGATACCTATGATGCTCCATTCAGAAAGCATGTCAGAAGGACACTTTCTGATCAATTGTTTGTATCTTTCCCAAGCTTCATAGAGGGATTCGCCTTCCCTCTGTCTAAAGGTTTGAACTTCAACTCTAAGCTTACTCAATTTTTGAGGTGGAAAGAACATTGCCAAGAAGGCATTGACTAGCTTTTCCCAAGAGTTCAGGCTTTCTTTAGGTTGTGAGTCCAACCATATCCTAGCTCTGTCTCTTACAGCAAAAGGGAATAGCATAAGTCTGTAGACCTCAGGGTTTACCCCATTGGTCTTGACAGTGTCACAGATTTGCAAGAATTTAGCTAAAAACTGATGAGGATCTTCGAATGGAAGTCCATGGAACTTGCAATTCTGTTGCATTAGAGAAACTAATTGAGGCTTAAGCTCAAAGTTGTTTGCTCCAATGGCAGGGATAGAGATGCTTCTCCCATAGAAGTCGGGAGTAGGTGCAGTGAAGTCACCCAGCACCTTCTTTGCATTGTTGGCATTGTTGTTGTTTTCGGCTGCCATGTCTTCTTCTTTGAAGAATTCTGCTAGGTCCTCTACAGAGAGTTGTGCTTTAGCTTCTCTTAGCTTTCGCTTCCAAGTCCTTTCAGGTTCAGGGTCAGCCTCAACAAGAATGCTTTTGTCCTTGCTCCTGCTCATATGAAAGAGAAGAGAACAAGAAAATATGAAATCTTCTATGTCACAGTATAGAGATTCCTTGAGGTGTCATAGGAAAAGAAAAATAGAAGGAAGAGGTAGAAGAATTCGAACTTAGAAAGATAGAGTTCGAATTGTACATGTTAGTCCATAAATAGAAGGGTGTGAGAAGAGGGGAAGAAATTTTTGAAAATAAACTTAAAAAGATTTTAAAAACATTTTGAAAAAATTGAAGAATGATTTTCGAAAACTAAGATTGAGAAAGAAGTAAAGTGATTTTTGAAAAAGATTTTGAAATTAGAAATAAAAAAGATATGATTGAAAACTATTTTTGAAAAAGATGTGATTAAGAAGATATGATTGAAAAGATATAGTTTCAAAAAGATATGATTGAGAAGATATGATTGAAAAACAATTTAAAAAGATTTGATTTTTAAAATCAATGACTTGGCTAACAAGAAAAGATATGATTCAAACATTAAACCTTTCTTAACAGAAAAGGCAACATACTTGAAATGTTGAATCAAATCATTAATTGTAGGCAAGTATTTTTGAGAATGGAAAGAATTTGATTTTGAAAATATATGATTGAAAAGATATGATTTGAAAAAGATTTGATTTTGAAAAATTTTGAAAACTTGAAAAAAAAAATTTGAATTAAAAACAAAATCTTCCCTCTTGTGCCATCCTGGCGTTAAACGCCGAGAATGGTATCCATTCTGGCGTTTAACGCCCAAAATGCTACCCTTTTGGGCGTTAAACGCCTAGCCAGGTACCCTGGCTGGCGTTTAAACGCCAGTTTTCCTTCTTCATTGGGCGTTTTGAACGCCCAGCTTTTTCTTTGTAATTCCTCTGCTGTATGTTCTGAATCTTCAATTCTCTGTATGATTGACTTGAAAAGACACAAATTAAAAATATTTTTGGATTTTTAATAATAAGGACAAATCAAAATGCAACAAGAATCAAATAACAGTGCATGCAAGA
>NC_029780.3:65991938-66010919 GCF_000817695.3 Arachis duranensis | reverse complement strand
GATATCAAAATTCTTAATGAGAATTCCAGGAATCATGCAATGTTAGTCTAAAGCTTTAGTCTAAAGGAATTAGACATGGCTAGCCAAGCTTTAGCAGGACATTACATTCAAGAGCTAAATTGATGAAGATCATCAGCTTTGGTGATGATAAGAACATCACCTTGAAACACTAGAATTCATTCTTAAAAATTCTGAAAAATACCTAATCTAAGCAACAAGATGAACCGTCAGTTGTCCAAACTCAAACAATCCCCGGCAACGGCGCCAAAAACTTGGTGCACGAAATTGTGATCATCAATGGCGCCGTCAACATGGTACGCTCAATTGCAATCTCAACTCTTTATCACAACTTCGCACAACTAACCAGCAAGTGCACTGGGTCGTCCAAGTAATAAACCTTACGCGAGTAAGGGTCGATCCCACGGAGATTATTGGTATGAAGCAAGCTATGGTCATCTTGTAAATCTCAGTCAGGCAGATTCAAATGGTTATAGATGATTTATGAATAAAGCATAAAATAAAGATAGAGATACTTATGTAATTCATTGGTGAGAATTTCAGATAAGCGTATGGAGATACTTTGTCCATTCCGTCTCTCTGCTTTCCTACTGTCTTCATCCAATCCTTCTTACTCCTTTCCATGGCAAGCTGTATGTTGGGCATCACCGTTGTCATTGGCTATAGTCCTGTCCTCTCAGTGAAAATGTTCAACGCGCTCTGTCACAGCACGGCTATTCAGCTGTCGGTTCTCGATCATGTCAGAATAGAATCCAGTGATTTTTTTGCGTCTATCACTAACGCCGCACAATCGCGAGTTTGAAACTCGTCACAGTCATTCAATCCTCGATTCCTACTCAGAATACCACAGACAAGGTTTAGACCTTCCGGATTCTCTTGAATGCCGCCATCAATTCTAGCTTATACCACGAAGATTCCGGTTAAGAAATCCAAGAGATATCCACTCAATCTAAGGTAGAATGGAGGTGGTTGTCAGGCACATGTTCATAGGTGAGAATGATGATGAGTGTCACGGATCATCACATTCATCAAGTTGAGGAACAAGTGATATCTTAGAACAAGAATAAGCTAAATTGAATAGAAGAACAATAGTAATTGCATTAATACTTGAGGTACAGCAGAGCTCCACACCTTAATCTATGGTGTGTAGAAACTCTACCGTTGAAAATACATAAGAACAAGGTCTAGGCATGGCCGAATGGTGAGCCTCCCATAATCTAAGAACTAGACGTCCAAAGATGATCCTAAGATCTAAAGTGATCAAAAGATGAAAATACAATAGCAAAAGGTCCTACTTATAGAGAACTAGTAGCTAGGGTTTACAGAAATAAGTAAATGACATAAAAAATCCACTTCCGGGCCCATTTCGTGTGTGCTTGGGCTGAGCATTGAAGCATTTTCGTGTAGAGACTCTTCTTGGAGTTAAACGCCAGCTTTTGTACCATTCTGGGCGTTTAACTCCCATTCTTGTGCCAGTTCCGGCGTTTAACGCCGGGCAGTTTTGAGCTGATTTGGAACGCCTATTTGGGCCATCAAATCTCGGGCAAAGTATGGACTATTATACATTACTGGAAAGCCCAGGATGTCTACTTTTTAACGCAGTTAAGAGCGCGCCAATTGGGCTTCTGTAGCCTCAGAAAATCCACTTCGAGTGCAGGGAGGTTAGAATCCAACAACATCTGCAGTCTTTTTCAGCCTCTGAATCAGATTTTTGCTTAGGTCCCTCAATTTCAGCCAGAAAATAACCGAAATCATAGAAAAACACACAAACTCATAGTAAAGTATAGAAAAGTGAATTTTAACTAAAAACTAATAAAAATGTAATAAAAACTAACTAAAACATACTAAAAACATACTAAAAATAATGCCAAAAAGCGTATAAATTATCCGCTCATCAACAAGGTAGAGAAACAAGGGTGAGAAAGAAACTGTGGTACTTACTGAAGAGTGCAGTGCTATAATACAAAAGAAGCTACCCCAAAAATTGAAAGACCCTGGGAGTTTCCAAATCCCCTGTATCATTGGGGATATGAACATTGAGAAGGCACTATGTGTTCTCGGAGCCAGCATAAACCTCATGTCTTTGGCCATGATGAAAAGAATGAGAATAGAAGAGGCCAAGCCAATAAGAATGGCACTTCAATTGGCTAACAGAACCTTTGAATTTTCCCATGGTGTAGTGGAAGATCTATTGGTGAAAGTGGGGGAGTTCATCTTTCCAGCTGTTTTTGTTGTGCTTGATTTGGAGGAAGAAGCCAACACATCAATTATCCTAGGAAGGCCATTCCTAGCTACTGCTGGGGCCATAATTGATGTTCAAAAAGGGGAGTTAGTCTTAAGGTTACACAAAGAGAAGATGGTCTTCAATGTCTTCAAGGCAATGAGCTACCCCAAGGAATCCATTGTTGAATGCATGATGGTGGACACAATTGAGACCCTAGTTCAAGGAGTCCTAGAGGAAGAACAATGAGAAGAAACCCAAGATCAATATCAATAAGTCTCATGTGGTGAGCCACCACTAGAGACTATGAAAGAACAAATCATGCTCGACAAGACAAAAAATTAGGAGTGGAGGCACCAAAGTTGGAGCTAAAAGCTCTGCCTCGAAACTTGAAGTATGCCTACTTGGGTGACAACAACACATACGCAGTGATCATTAATTCAAGTTTGAATGAACAACAAGAAGAAGAGCTAATCTAAGTGCTGAAACAACACAAGGATGTCATAGGATGGACACTTGCAAATCTAAAAGGAATCATTTCCTTAATGTGCATGCATCAAATCTTACATGAGGAAGGCTCAATGCCCTCAAGACAGCAGCAGAGGAGGCTAAATACAACAATGAATGAAGTAGTCCAAAAGGAGGTGTTAAAACTATGTCAAGCAGGGGTGATCTACCCCATCTCAGACAACTCTTGGGTAAGCCCTGTCCAAGTAGTTTCTAAGAAGGGAGGGATCACTGTTGTGCTCAATGAGAAGAATAAATTAATACCAACAAGAACAGTGACTGGCTAGCGCATGTGCATTAATTATAGGAAGCTCAAAAGCCACCAGGAAGGATCACTTCCCCCTACCTTTCATGGACCAAATGCTAGAAAGACTTGTAGGACATGAATATTATTGCTTCCTAGACAGTTACTTTGGTTACAACCAAATAGTTGTAGACTCCAAGGACCAGGAGAAAACTTCCTTTACTTGACCCTATGGTGTTTTTGCTTATAGGAGAATGCCCTTTGGATTGTGCAATGCGCCTGTAACATTCCAAAAGTGCATGCTCTCCATATTTTCGGACATGATTGAAAGGTTCATAGAAGTGTTCATGGACGACTTCTCTGTATTTGGTGATTAATATTCTAAGTGCTTACACCACCTTGCTCTAGTGTTGCAGAGATGTCAAGAAACCAACCTGGTTTTAAACTGGGAGAAGTGCCATTTCATGGTCACTGAAGGGGTGGTTCTTGACATAAAATCTCCAAAAAGGGCATTGAGGTAGACAAAGCTAAAGTGGAGGCAATTGAGAAGCTTTTTAGGGCATGCTGGTTTTTATAGAAGATTTATCAAAGATTTCTCAAAAATTGCTAAGCCCTTGAGTAGTCTACTTGCATCTGACACACCTTTCATATTTGATCAAGAAGGCATAATAGCTTTTGAGATCTTGAAAAAGAAGCTTTTCTCAACTCACATCATTACCCCCACCTGATAGGAACTTGCCCTTCAAACTGATGTGTGATGCATCAGACTTTGCAATTGGAGCAGTGTTGGAACAGAGGAATGACAACTTGGTGCATGTCATATACTATGCAAGCAAAATCCTTAATGAAAATCAAAAGAATTACACCACTATAGAGAAGGAACTTCTTGCCACAGTCTTTGCATTTGATAAATTTAGATCATATCTTATTGGCTCTAAAGTTACTATTTTCCCTGATCATGCAGCCCTTAAATATTTACTGACCAAGCAGAAATCCAAGGCTAGGTTAATAAGATGGGTCCTGCTACTTCAAGAGTTCAACATAGAGATAAAAGATAGAAGTAGGGTAGAGAACAAAGTAGCCGATCACTTATCAAGAATCCCACATGAAAATGATGGAGCACATCAATTTGAAGTGAATGAAAGCTTCCCTGATGAGCAGTTGATGATGATTCAAGGAAGCCCTTTGTTTGCTGATATAGCTAATTTCAAGGCTATTGGGGAGTTGCCCACAAACATCAACAAGCACATGAGGAGGAAGCTACTCAATGATGCTAAACACTATATCTGAGATGAGCCATACTTGTTCAAAAAGGGTGTTGATGGGATCTTGAGGAGATGTATCTCACAAGAAGAAGGACAAGAAGTGTTGTGGCGATGCCATAGATATGCATATGGAGGCCATTTTAGTGGGGAAAGAACAGCATAATGAAATGCCACATTAATTCATACTAGAACTTGAGTTGTTTGATGTATAAGGAATTGACTTCATGGGTCTCTTTCCCACCTCAAACTCAAATAAGTACATTCTAGTGGTAGTGGACTATGTATCTAAGTGGGTGGAGGCCATTGCAACCCCAACAAATGACAATGGGGTGGTCGTGAACTTCCTTAGGCGCAACATCTTCAGCCGCTTTGGAGTTCCCCGAGCCCTTATTAGTGACGGTGGAAGCCACTTCTGCAATAGACCATTAGAAGCCCTCCTCTTGAGATATGTGGTGAAACATAAGGTTTTAACACCTTATCACCCTCAAACAAGTAGGCAGACAGAGGTATCCAACAGAGAACTAAAGCGGATTCTAGAGAAAACTGTGGGTGCCTCAAGAAAGGACTGGTCAAAGAGGCTGGACGACGCTCTTTGGGCATATAGGACAGCCTTCAAAACACCAATAGGGATTACCCCATATTAGCTGGTGCATTAGAAGGCATGTCACCTACCTCTTGAGCTTGAACACAAAGCCTTTTGGGCACTTAAGCTACTAAACTTTAATAGTAATGCAGCGAGAATTGGAAGAGCTCATATCTCAAGCATATGAAAATGCCAAAATCTACAAGGAAAAAGCTAAGAGGTGGCATGATCAAAAGATAGCAATAAGAGAGTTTGTAAAAGGTCAAAAGGTGCTACTATACAACTCAAGACTCAAATTCTTCCCAGGGAAACTTAAGTCTCGATGGTCAGGACCTTTTACGGTCCTTAAGGTATCCCCCTATGGTCATATAGAGATCAAGAAGGACAAAACACAGAGAACTTTTATTGTGAATGGCCATAGACTCAAGCACTACTTGGGAGGCTCTTTGGAGGAGCAGAGAGTGAGCTACAACCTCAACTAAGGATGGAGGAATGTCAAGCTAATGACAGTAAAGAAGCGCTGGTTAGGAGGTAACCGAACATTCATATCCTTTTGATTTCTTGCTTTCTAGAAGTAGCATTAAAATTGCCATTTTAGATAGTTTAAATTTCAGTTAATGCTTTCGTTCTTCCTGCTTTCTAAGAGTAGATTGTAAGTGGTAGATTAGGTAGTTTAAATATCAGCTCCAATGTTTGATAGTTAGTAATTCTTCAATCTATTTTTATTTCCTTGTTTTTCTGAGAATGCAAATTGATGAACACACCGATTGATAATGAATGATTGGGCTGGGAACTAGCTAAAAAGCTAAGTTTGGTGTGGCCACTAACCCACTTAATCTAGGCTTACAACCCTTTTTTTGAATGAACTAATTTTGAGAGTAAGCCCAGAGATTAAGTTTGGTGTGGCCATCACCATATGATGTCCACATAGCGAGCCTAACACATTCTTAATCTGAATGCATTAAGTAAATTGGCTCTGCATACAGGGTGACTTTAATGTGTTCAGAAGGTGTTAAAGAATTTGAAAGAAATGAATTTATTTTACCTTTATGAACACATTGAATATCCAATGATAAACCCAATTTATTAGATGCAAGGAAATTATGTTTGGTGTCCTAAGGGACACTCATCAATTGCACTCCAATCATATGTTATGAAAAAAGAGAATGTAAAGAGGTTCTTTCCACTAATGGTGTTTCGGTTTTCATTTTCAGGAGAGAGGATGGGGCCCACATGATTGATGACTCATCAAGAAAGGAGTCAAAGTGTACTTGCACTTTGGAATTCAACACATGCAGAGAATCAAAAGAAAAGAGGGGTTGGCGCCTCTTCCCACGCTAGGAGCCACCTCCCAAGTGGAAAAAGATAAATTGCTTTTAAATCCCACCACAACCCTCCCTTCGAGCCTACACCTCTCACCACTATAAAAGCTAAACACCTTCCACCACTCTTCACACTTCAACCCACCCAAAAGCTCACACACGAAAGAACCATCTTCTCTATTTTCTTTCTCTTTTCCTTCTACTTGATTAGGGACAATCAAGTCCTAAGTTTGGTGTTGTGGAGCAAATCGTTGCTTTCCTCTCTTTGCTTTCTATACCCCTTCTTCCAAGTTCTTCAACTCTGTACACTTCTTTTCTCACCCAATGTCACCACCAAGAGCCTCATCATCAAAGAAGAGGAAGACCAAGGAACCAACTTCAGGATCCTCTGTAAGCTACAATGAATACAAGTTCCTCTCATCATTCAACCAAAACCAATTTTATGTTTGGGTGAGTGAGAGGCAAATCATTCCCGAAGTTGGCTTCTAACTTGGTAGAAATGAGCACCCGGAGATCAACTGAGAAATTGAAAGTAGAGGATGGGCACTTTTGTGCAACCCACCAAGAAATGTGGTAGAGAGCTTGGTCAGAGAATTCTACGCCAATGCAGTGCCCCAACATGGGCAACCTTATGGCTATCTAAGTTATGTTAGGGGGAAGGCCATTGATTACAGTCCCTCTAACATAAACAGGATATTGATGGGGAAGCAAACAAGCTCCATCAGAGCTATGAAGAAAGGATAAAGCAACAAGACCCAGGCTTTGATGAAATCCTCAATGAGATTTGTGTGCTGAATGTACAATGGATCAATAGTAAGGACGGGAGACCCAACCAGCTGAGGAAAAGAGATTTGAGCCCCCAAGCTAGAGGGTGGCTAGACTTTGTGAGGAGGTCTTTAATTCCCACATCCAACACTTCAGATGTAACCAAAGAAAGAGCTGTGCTCATATACAGCATAATGAAGGGAGAAAATGTGGATGTTAGGGAAATGATTGCCAACAACATCAGCAAAATACTGAAAAGCACCAAAGATGACTCAAGCTTGGCATTTTCCAGCATCATCCAAAGGCTATGTGATGAAGTAGGGGTTGAGAAGATTATTGATGAAGTTATGGTGGAGCAAGAAAAGCCCATAACTGCCAAGAAGATGGCCAAGGTAGTAGCTGTTAACCCCCTCCAAAGGGCCAGAGAGCATAGAGTTCAAGCTCATGTGCCACAAGGGCAACCACAATAAGAAGAAGAAGCTGAGGAACAACCATAGTACTAACACTTTAACCACTACCATACCAATAATACCAACAATTTCCTGAAGGATTCAATTGGGAACGACTGAATGAGAACATAAAACAACTCCAAGGAAGTATGGAGCAATTGAAGGAGCAGCAAGAACAGTTTGACTGGGGTGAGATGTAAGGTGCACTCAACAAAATAGTGGAGCAAAACAAATGGCATTAGAGGAACCTTGCTGAATTCAGTCATCTTTATGATGCTAGGACCATTTCAAGGAGGCAATATGATATCAACACAAAAGCGAAGCTGAATCACTTGTGTAATGCCATGGCTGCTTTGAACCCCGGATACCCAACATTCATGCAAGGAATGGAGGAGTTAAGTGCAAGACAAGAGGAAATTCTGGCTAAGCATAAGGAGGACGAAAGGAACTACATGAGGAGGCTGGGATTTTGAAAGCCTAAAGACACCAAGGCACAAGAAGGATCCTGCAAGAAGAATGGTGATGACTCCTCCCCTTCTAAGAAGAAAGACAATGGAAAAGGGCCAATGAACTGAAGCTGCTCAAAGGTTGTTAAGTCCCATGGTTGACATTCTCATAATTCTAAAACTTTGTTTATTTTTCTTCAAGTTTTAATTTATGCTCAATAATAAGTTGAAATGTTAGGATAGTTTATTTTTAATGCTTAGTTTGCTTATGTCCTGAAATCTTTTATGAGTCCTCTATGTTTTTAAGAAAGAAAGTGAAATGATGTTTGAAGTCCCTTAGTCATCAATAAAAGAATGTTTGTTTCCATAAGAGTCTATTGTGGGCTGTGCAAAAACAAGAGTAAAAGAGAATAAGACCAAGTAAGGGCGTTCAAAACCAAGAGATAAAGGAACTAAGTGCAGGACCATGAATGAATTAAAAAAGAAAATGAGTCATGATGAGTAATTAGACTTAGAAGAAGTGACAAGTAAAAGTTAAAGATGTCCCTTGAATATCTATAGAACCAAGAAGTAGTAAGCAATAGAAAGACCTAAGGCTCTGAGCATCAACTATTAGGATGAAAAGAAACATAAATGGCTTAAAAAGAGTTGGATAATCCTAGTAGATGCTTGTGTTGAAGATGTGTCAAGAAGAAAGACCTGGGCAAGTAAATTCTTAGGGGTGTTTCAACACCTAGCACCCTAAAACCAACTGGTTTGGGAGTGCTAATTGAAAGCCTAAGGTAAAGGGTCGTCTTGAGACAAAACACTTAGAGTTGTGGTCAATTGAAGAGGAAAGAAAAATAAGCAACTCTTGCTACTTCAAGGTGACAATCAATAAAAAGGGCACCTAAGACAAACACTTGCAAAATCCTCAAGAGTCTAGGAGTTCATTGCGGCATTGAAACAACAAATACTCATGCATGTGTTAATACTTAGCCTTATTCTTGGTAATGAATGCATTTATTTATGGTTGAAGTCTCAAATCATTTAAGAGCAACTCACATTGATTTGCTTGGGACAACCAAAGCTTAAGTTTGGGGTTGTGATGACTTGCAACATTTACCCTTTTTACCTATGTAAAAGGACCATAAAAAGAGCAAATATTCATTGTTTCAATGCAATTTCATGAGCTAAATGATAAGTATTATGGTACATTGCTTTGAAATAGGTTTGTGCTGAATTTCAGGAGAAAAGTGCAACAAAAAGGGAAGAAAACAACAAAACAGAGATGGGCGTGTGAAACTGGCATGCCACTTAGAGCAAACGCCATGAAAGTATCTAGGCGTGGCATGCCAGGAGCTGGGCGTGGCACGCTAGTACAAGTTTCCAGAGAGCAATGCTAGAAGCCACAAGAGGGGCGTGGCACGCCAGGATGGGTGTAGCATGCCAGCCCCATTAACTACTATGGGCGTGCCACTTGAAACATGGGCGTGGCACGCCAGTTCATCAATCCAAAGGTCTAAGCACTTGGGCGTGCCACTTGGTATCGAAGGCATGGCATGTCGAGCTCTCATCATCAATTGGGTGTGCCACTTAAGGAGCCAGGCGTGGCACGCCAAGCTTAAAGAGGGCCATCATCACTTGGGCGTGCCACTTGAGCAGCACGGCGTGGCACGCTAGTACAAATTTCCAGAGGCGAGATTGAAGGTCCAAACACATGGGCATGCCACTTGAGATTGAAGGCATGGCATGCCAAGCCCTCACCCTCACTTAGGCGCGCCACTTGAAGACCCAGGCATAGCATGCCAAGCTTCAAAGAATACCAAGTAAAGCTGGGCGCGCCACTTGATATCTAAGGTGTGGCACGCCACCTATCAACCATCACAAGGGCGTGCCACTTGCCATCTAAGGTGTGGCACACTAGGCTCTCAACCTCACTTAGGCGTGCTACTTGAATGCCAAGGCGTGGCATGCCAACCCTCAATGATCATCTGGGCGTGCCACTTGGATGCTGGGCATGGAACGCCAGCTCCTGGAATGATGAGGAATTATGGGCGTGGCATGCTAGACCCTGGGCGTGGCACGCTAGTTATATTTTCCAGAGAGGGAGGTAGGAGGCCAACCATATGGGCATGCCACTTGGTGTCGAAGGCATGGCACGCCAGCGATAATTTCTCACTTGGGCGTGCCACTTGAGTCTTAGGCGTGGCACGCCAGCATCAACCATCAACAAAAAGAAGACATGGGTGTGCCACTTGAGTTCTGGGCGTGGCACACCAATGAATGAACCAACACATACAAGGGGCATGGTATGCCAGACCCTGGGCATGCCATGCCAGTACAACTTTCCAGAATGAAGAAGAGGAGGACAAAGGCGTGGGATGCCACTTGGGATCGAAGGCGTGGCACGCCATGCCAACAAAAGCCCAACAAAAGCTTGGGCATGCCACTTGGGCTCGAAGGCGTGGCTCGCCAGGCTAACCAAAGCTTGAGAAACCCTGGGCGTGCTACTTGGGCTTGAAGGCGTTGCACACCAGGGACAGCAACAAATGGGGGCGTGCCACTTGTAACAACCCAATTTTCAGTATGTCTAGATCATACTGGAAACTAAGTGCTACCAACTTATCTTCCTAATTATTATCTATTATTTATTACATGAGCCTGAGTCGTTGTTAAAAGCGTAGTTATTTAGCGAGGTATTTTTATTTTTTATTTTTGAAAACATTTGGACTAATAAACGGAATCATTCACAATCAATTCTCTAATAATAACAGAAACAACAATTATAAACAACCACACTTACACACATTTCAAACAGTTGACAACATTCAGTTATCCAGCCTTTATTAGAGTAAAGATCTTTAGTTAGAACACTCCTAGATATAGCTAGATAATAACCTTATACATTTATATACGTACTACATCCCAGGCCCTGACCTGTTCAAAAAGTTCATAAGCTGGCGCCCAGGCTAGCCTATACTCTATACTCACCTAGTCCATCTAATATACTAAAGCGAGGGAAAGTATGTTCTAGCTAGGTCTTCAAAACTGAAGTCAGGTGGAACATCATCAGTGAACTATGAAAGGGTACTCATGCTTCCATCTGAAGGGAGAAGTGAGAGAGAAGGGATAAGAACTGGGGAGTTCTTAGTAAGGTCTGTGTTACTAGTTAACTACATTTATAATGGCCGTTTGCAAGTTTCTAAATCTTTTGCAAATCGATGGTTTTACAATAAAGAAAATTCAATACCTTTTTAAAAGAAATCAGTTAATTAACTGAAAATCCAAACTCCCTTTTTAGATAAAAGAATCTTAAGAGTTTCCTAATGGTATGAATGACCAACCAATTCCAAACATAGGTTCATTAAGTCTATGCTGAACCAGCTTGATATTTCATACTTTACTAAACCACACTCAAACCAATCAAGGCCTCTAGCCCATCACATAATTAATCATGGCTTCAAGCCCAAACAGCTCAACCATATCTAGTTCACCACAACTCAACCAATTTCAGTCACAAACACAAGCAATAAGGTTCAAGCACAATCAAGAACAGCTACGTCAAGTATAGCAACTAGCAATTAAACAGAATTATTCACATAGGAAATCCAATTATTAATAAAATAATATTATTAATAAAATAATATAAAAATAATAATATTTTATTCAACTTTCAAAAATTACATTTTGATCCCTGAACTTTTTGGAAATTGCATCTTAACCCCTTAACTTTTACTATTTGCACTTTAGCCCCTTAACTTCTTATTAATTAATTTTCAACCCCAAACTTTTTAACAATTACATTTTGACCCCAAAACCATCAAACCCAACGTTTTTCTTGTCCTTCAAATACCAAAAACATTTTTTTCCAAAGTTCATCAGGTTTCCACTTGATTTTCAGCTAGTTTTTCAATCTTTTCGTTAACCGATTTGTACCTGATTTGTACCAAACCAAAGAAAAACGTTTTAGCCATCAAATACACATCAAATATCATGAATTTTATGGCTGGAAAGTCACGTTTTTCAGCAGCAATAACAGCAACTTCAAAACCATTACAAACTTAATTTTCAAGCATTAAACAACAAGATTTCATGATCAAACCATCACACAAACACTCAAAATCAAGTCTCAAGCAACAAGATCTGATTTAGCACTTCAAGAACACAACCAATCATTGATTAATTTACCAAACCTTACCTCCTTTGCTATTGCTAAAAGTAGAACCAAAAAAAGCTTCCAAAAGCACTTTTACGCCTATTTTAACATTAAAAACAACTTTAGAACCATATGAACCATGAAGGCTGAAGCTTCATGATGATGAAGAGAAGGTTTTCCTCACCTCAAGACAGCTAGAAATCATGTTTTCTTAGAGCCTATGGTGATTGAACAAGAGATCTAAAGAGAAAACATGAAGAAAACACCATCAGCTTGAGTTTCCACCATGGCTGAAACTTCAAAGAGGAGGAGCAGCCATCATACCTTGATTTACTCCTTGAAAAATTACATAGAAATGAAAAGGAGAAAGAGATGAACACTTTGGTCGGACAAGATTTTTTATAGGGGTTTCAGTTTGAGAAAGAACGGAGAAAGAAGCTTGAAGCTTTCATGGAAGTTTTTATGGAAGTTCTTCCATTTCTCTCTCAAGAATTTCGAAAATTCTAGCTTGTTTGGAAGAAAAGTTGATGGTAATGATGAGCCTAGGATTTGTGGGGTTAGGATAAGCATTATCCTAAAATTTGGTTTAAAAATATCTCAAGAAAGGATAATTACTAAAGCTAGATGTATTAGAATACAAGTGTTTCTTACTTTTTTCTTAAGAAAGCTTTGCTTGGAGAGAAAGAAAGGAAACATGTAGTGGCTAACTCTGGGAGAGCCACGTGTCACTGGATGCTGACTCATCAGAGTTTAATAATCAAATATCATTCTGAAGATAATTACTAAAACTAGATACATCAGATTACACTACTAAAGGATAAGCATGAGCTTTACTAGTATAAATGAATACTAGTAACATGATAATCATGAGAATAAACGATATATGATGAAGCATTAGCATTGCTAAGTTCATCTAAGAATGCTGGTATTATCCATTACCGGTAGATTTTCTAGCTCAGTTATTATATTACAAAACATAGATGAACATTAACCATAGCAGAGGAAATAATAATATAATATTCCAAATATAACAATAATATATGAATATTACATTAATATATTTTTTCTCTCGAAATTCAAGACCCGCTCATCACATAGAGACTAACCACGAAAATCAGAATTTTGAAATTCGGACTCGAAGTGGCTCAAAAACGCAACTTTTCACGACATGCCTACTTAGATCAGGGGAGGTGTCTGGTGCAGTCAAGCTACTGACTTAGCAGCTTGATGACGCAGCACCTGTGCAATGGAGGTGCTTATATGCACTAAAATTCCTAAAAATTCCATAAAAATTCTGTTTGATCCCGAAAAGTGTCATTTCTTCGAGGCTAGGCCGTTACATTCTACCTTCCTAAAAGAAAAATTTTCCCTCAAAATTTCAGCCATATATAAGAATCCATCTTCAAGCAATCTATTTCCTTCAAGACATCCTGCCATAGCCATGGAGATCATGACAGCTTTGAGAATAGTTGTTCCTCATGCGAATTCGTCATTTGGAACTCAATTAAACTATGCCTATTCACAGTCATTGAGGTCTTGTCCGCACTAAACAATCAACATTAAGGTGATCAGTCTTAATATCTCAAGTTAAGCACGAACATTCCCAAAATGAGCATTCATAGACATTCATGCCAAATGTATCTTAAAGATACCCTAACAACATGAGACACACAAGCAGAGTATGTAGTAAAGCATAGTCAGTCCACTCCCCAGGCTCTATTGGGAACGAACTGCTCTGATACCAAATTGTAACGACCAATTTTCAGTATATCTAGATCATACTGGAAACTGAGCGCTACCAACTTATCTTCCTAATTATTATTTATTATTTATTACATGAGCATGACTCGTTGTTAAAAGCGTAGTTATTTAGCGAGGTATTTTTATTTTCTATCTTTGAAAACATTTGGACTAATAAACGGAATCATTCATAATCAATTCTCAAATAATAATAGAAACAACAATTATAAACAATACATTTCAAACAGTTGACAACATTCAGTTATCCAGCCTTTATTAGAGTAAAGATCTTTAGTTAGAACACTCCTAGATATAGCTAGATAATAACCTTATACATTTATATACATACAACATCCTAGGCCCTGACGTGTTCAAGAAGTCCATAAGCTGGCGCCCAGGCTAGCCTAGACTCCATACTCACCTAGTCCCCCTAATCTACTAAAGCGAGGGAAAGTATGTTCTAGTTAGGTCTTCAAAACTCAAGTTAGGTGGAACATCATCAGCGAACTACGGAAGGGTACTCATGCTTTCATCTGAAGGGAGAAGGGAGAGAGAAGGGGTAAGAACTAGGGAGTTCTTAGTAAGGTCGGGGTTATTAATTAACTTAATTTATAATGGCCGTTTGCAAGTTTCTAAATCTTTTTCAAATCGATGGTTTTACAATAAAGAAAATTTAAACCTTTTTAAAAGAAATCAGTTAATTAACTGAAAATTCAAACTCCCTTTTTAGATAAAAGAATCTTAAGAGTTTCCTAATGGTATGAATGACCAACCTGTTCCAAACATAGGTTCATTAGGTCTATGCTGAACCAGCTTGATATTTCATACTTTAATAAACCACACTCAAACCAATCAAGGCCTCCGGCCCATCACATAATCAATCATAGCTTCAATCCCAAACAACTCAACCATATCTAGTTCACCACAACTCAACCAATTTCAGTCACAAACACAAGCAATAAGGTTCAAGCACAATTAAAAACAGCTACGTCAAGTATAGCAATTAGCAATTAAATAGAATTATTCACGTAGGAAATCCAATTACAATATGCACAAACAAGTTTGATGCGTGTCTGGTCCTACTGCAGGTAATGAGCTCATTTATCGGTTACATTCTTGCTCCCGACGTTACCCGGAGTCCTTTGACCAGGTAAGGCTTTCCTGTTAGCAATACCCATCGCAAGAGTCCTTTGACTTGCGAGGCAAACCACCGCAAGAGTCCTTTGACTTGCAGAGTGGTACTAGCAACCCACTAAAAGAGTCCTTTGACTTGCAAGATGGAGCTAGTCTGCCCAACACACTCACTGTAAGAGTCCTTTGACTTACAGGAGCACACACACACACTCACCGTAAGAGTTCTTTGACTTACAGGAGCATATGCTAGTTGTATTTTCTCGATACCTCTGTAAGAGTCCTCTGACTTACAGAATAGTATTATAGCTAAGTATCCCAAGAAAGCACTCTCAGTTGTCGTACTACCATCTATCTGACTGCCTCTCTGCAGCAGATTTTTACATAACAATTCTCAAGCATCACCCGAAGGCTCATAAGTCACATATAACCATACTTTCCATCACGTAGAAATCATCTTTTTCATCTTTCCACAACCATAAGTCAAGCATCACAGTGATCTCATTTCACAATTCTCTGTATACATCACAACATCACAATATCACAACAGCACACTGCTATATAATTTTTAACTCCCTTTCTTTCTAACATGTTTGCAAGTTTTTAAAACTTGTTTCATTACCTTATATTCCTCGATATCTTATCTTATACCTTCACTTAGGTGTTTAATAAAGAGAATTAGGGAATTCTAGACTCAAAACTGCCATCCTGAGATTTTAAGGAAAAACTATCTTTTTATCAATATTTTATTATTATTAATAAAATAATATTTACAATAAAATAATATTTTAATATTTTAATATGAAAATAATAATATTTTATTCAACTTTCAAAAATTGCATTTTGATCCCTGAACTTTTTGGAAATTGCATCTTAACACCCTAAACTTTTACTATTTGCACTTTAGACCCTTAACTTCTTATTAAATAATTTTCAACCCCAAACTTTTTAACAATTACATTTTGACCCCAAAACCATCAAAACCAACGTTTTTCTTGTCCTTCAAAGACCAAAAACATTTTTTTCCAAAGTTCATCAGATTTCCACTTGATTTTCAGCTAGTTTTTCAATCTTTTCGTTAACCGATTTGTACCTGATTTGTACCAAACCAAAGAAAAACGTTTTAGCCATCAAATACACATCAAATATCATAAATTTCATGGCTGGAAAGTCATGTTTTCCAGCAGCAAAAACAGCAACTTCAAAACCATCACAAATTTAATTTTCAAGCATTAAACAACAAGATTTCATGATCAAACCATCACACAAATACTCAAAATCAAGCCTCAAGCAACAAGATCTGATTTAGCACATCAACTAGTGTCAAAGAAGTACAGCAACTCAACAGGAGATTGGCCGCCCTATCCCGATTCTTAGCAGGAGCTGCGATAAGATCTCTCCCCTTCTATGCTACTTTAAGAAAGGGAAAACAGTTCGAATGGACAACAGAATGTGAGCAAGCCTTCCAAGACTTTAAGAAGTTCTTAGGACGGCCATCTATCCTATCTCGACCACGAGAAGGAGAACCACTCATATTATATCTTACAGTAGGAAGCCGGGCAATAGCCTCAGCACTAGTCAGAGAAGACGAGAATGGACAACAACCCGTCTACTTCATTAGCAAAGCACTACAGGGATCCGAGCTGAACTACCAGAAAATAGAAAAATTTGCCTATACTCTCATTTTAACATCCCGACGACTCCGCTCTTACTTCCAGGCTCACACCATTAAGGTTCGAACTAACCAGCCCTTAAAAGGAATATTACAGAAAACAGATTTAGCAGGAAGAATTCTACAATGGGCAATCGAGCTGTCAGAGTTTGACCTCCAATATGAAGCTTGGACGGACATTAAATCACAGTATCTGGCCGACTTTATCGCAGAATTCACAGATGCCCTGGAAACCCTCACAGAATGGAATCTCTATGTGGATGGTTCTTCAAATAAAACTGGAAGCGGCGCAGGCATAATAATAGAAAGCAATCAAGGAACCCAAGTTGAGCTCTCCCTCAAGTTCGGGTTCCCGGCCTCAAATAACTAGGCAGAATATGAAGCATTGTTAGCTTGTTTGAAGCTGGCTGAAGAGGTGGGAGCTCAAAAACTCAACATTTACAGCGATTCACAAGAGGTCAGATCACAAATAACAGGGAGCTACCAAGCCAAAGATCCCACCATGAAAAAGTATTTGGATAAGACCAAGGAACAGCTCAGACAAATCGGGGAATATAAGATCTGCCACATACCCCGCGAACAAAATGCCGGAGTTGACGCACTCTTGAAACTAGCCAGCACCAAACCAGGGCGCAACAATAGAATCCTCATCCAGGAAATGTTACAGAACCCGTCAATGTCGGAAGAGGAAAAATTCCTAGCCATAGTAAACCAGGACCAAGGATGGATGACCCCCATAATCAACTACCTCAAAACAGGAACACTCCCCACAGAAGAAAAGGAGGCAAAGAGTCATAGTACTACACCATCATAAACAACATCCTGTACAAAAGAGGGATCTCAGTACCATTATTAAAATGCATGCCGACCTTCCACACAAAGGAAGTGTTAGAAGAAGTACACGGCGGCATTTGTGGCAATCATCTCGGAGCACGGGCTCTCGCCAAAAAAGTACTCCGGGCAGGGTTCTATTGGCCAACATTACAAAAAGAAGCCACAGAAATTGTAAAGACATGTCCACCATGTCAGAAACATGCCAACTTTCACATCGCCCCGCCAGAAGAGCTCATCAGCGTGACTTCTCCTTGGCCGTTTGCAAAATGGGGACTCGATCTTCTCGGCCCCTTTCCCCAGGGATCAGGACAAGTTAAATTTCTCCTAGTAGGGGTAGATTACTTTACAAAGTGGATCGAGGTAGAACCCCTAGCCAACGTCACCGCCCAAAGAAG
Organism: Arachis duranensis; assembly: GCF_000817695.3. NCBI lineage: Eukaryota > Viridiplantae > Streptophyta > Magnoliopsida > Fabales > Fabaceae > Arachis > Arachis duranensis. The sequence continues at coordinate 65,993,189 of NC_029780.3, read as the reverse complement.
CCAGAAATTTCTATATAGAAACATTGTCACAAGGTTCGGAGTTCCATATTCAATAACCACAGACAATGGCACTCAATTCACAGATGCAGGCTTCAGAAAACTAGTAGCTGACTTGAATATAAAGCACCAGTACACCTCTGTCGAACATCCACAGGCCAATGGATAGGCCGAAGCCGCCAACAAAGTCATATTGGCTGGGTTAAAATAGAGATTACAAGATGCAAAGGGAGCCTAGGCAAAAGAGCTTCCACAGGTCCTATGGGCATATCGAACGACGCCACATTCCACCACAAAGGAATCCCCCTTCCGGTTAGCATACGGAATAGAGGCAATGATTCCAGTAGAGATTGAGGAAAGATCGCCTAGAGTAGTTCATTACAATGAGGGAGCAAACTCCCAACTTCAGAGGGAAGAGCTCGACCTACTACCTGAAATCCAAGAAAGAGCTCGGATCAGGGAGGAAGCTCTAAAGCGCCGAATGGCTTCCAGATATAATTAAAGGGTAGTACCGAGAAGTTTTGCAGAGAATGATCTTATCCTAATCCAAAATGATATTAGAACAACTCGACCAGGAGAAGGAAAGCTGGCAGCAAACTGGAAAGGACCCTACCGAGTTATAGAAGTACTTGGAAAGGGCTACTACAGACTGTCCGAACTCGATAGACGAGAGCTTCCCAGATCATGGCATGCCTACAACCTAAGAAGGTACTACAGTTAGAAAAGGTAAAGGATCTCATTATTGGATGCACTCTTTTTCCTGAAAAGGTTTTTTAATGAGGCACCAAGTTGAGACCTAGACACTATCCGACTTAAAAGGATGAAAAATTCCCACATGTATATATTCGCACTTTTCTTTGAATAAAATTTATTTAGATATTCTACAAGATTTCAAGACGTATTAATCTGAAGTATTCATCATCCGATTATAAAGCAACAGATCAAACAAGAAGTGAAAAACAGATTCACTATACGATCTTGATAGGAATAATCGACCGAAAAAGGTGAAAACGCGATTCACCTAATGGTCGATTAAACCAAGACAGAAATCACAATCTACAAATCGGCAAAAGATGAACACAGAATAATGCAAGAAGTTATCGAAAGTGATCCCAAAAAAGAACCTGACGAGGTCTTATGGATTGCTATATAATAACTTAAAAAAGACTGGCCGACATTAAAAAGTCGGACCAAGCCAGTCCAAGTTATCAGCAAATCCCTAGAAAGAGGTCTGGCCAACCCTATTAAAGAGGA
>NC_029780.3:65982213-65990757 GCF_000817695.3 Arachis duranensis | reverse complement strand
GATTGATTGGTCAAGCAACTTTAGTTAGAAGAATATGCTAGTTGAGCTAAACAGAATTGAGATTGAGATGCAGAAATTTAAATGACTTGAAATTAAATAGCAGAAATTAAAGTGCAGAATCTTAAATGGGGAATTTGGGGTAATGCTCATAAAAGTAAATGGCAGAAACTAAAGAGAGTGGGTAAGATCAGAAATGGGGAGATCATTGGGTTTAGGAGATGTTGCAATTCTCTGGATCAAATTCATTCTCATCTCTTCCTCAATCAATGCATTCATTGATCTCCTTTGCAATCATAAGTGATTGGATTCCAATTCCTTGGTAATCCAATCTCTCAAATCTTGATCAATAGCCAATTCCTTGGTCAATTGCTCATGAGAAGAGATGAAGTATGGTCACTGATTATACCACATGCATTTCCCAAATCAAGTATTGGTAGGATTATAGTCACATATCCATCCAAACCCAAATTGGTCCAGCATGAGAAAGCATTTCTAGCATGATCTCTTCATTCCTCTTCCAAGGTTCTGAAGAGATCCAATTATGGAGAGTTTCTTTTCCAAGACAACTAACCAATGGAATTAAAATCGAAAGCTTTCTAGTAAAATCAAGAGAAAAGATAGAAGAAGAAGAATGGAAACTAATATTGATCCATCGAATTACAGCAGAGCTCCCTAACCCAATGAAAAGGGTTTAGTTGTTCATAGCTCTAGGAATCAAAATTGGCAGAAAAGAATAATCCATGCTAGAAGTACAGAAAAGTAAAATATGCAGAGAGTAGTTCCCAAAAGTCCAAAAAGCCCTATTCTAGTTCAAAGCTACTCCTATATATACTACTCTTCATGATCTTCTAGTGAGTTCTTCAAGTCTTGGATGTGGGCTTTGGACCTTGAGTTGAAGGAATTCTCATCTTTAGTGGGCCTTGCTTGCAGAGAATTATGAATTAGGCTTGGGCATTTAGTGAGATTAACGTGAAATACATTTCTGGGTGCGAGAACGTTAGTGGCATTCACCTTTTCCACTAACGTTCCACCTTTATATGCCCACGTTATTCTTAACGTTAAAAGTCTTAACGTGACTTCTAACGTTCCTTCTCAATTCTTGGCCAACGTTAATGGGACTCACTTTTCCCATTAACATTGGCTTGTGCCCCTTTTCGCAAACGTTAATGGGAATCACTTTTGCCATTAACGTTGCTTGCCTCTTGCCCCCATACGTTAGGTCTCATGTTAGCTTAGCTAATGTAGCTCTTTAACGTGGGCATCTATCACCTTCGAGAGCGTTAGTGACACTCACCTTTGTCACTAACGCTTCAATTGCCTTAAGCCCCTACGTTAAAACCCACGTTAACTAAGTTAACGTGGCTCTTAACGTAGTAATGAAGCCCTCTCCCAACGTTAGTGACAAAAGTGAGAGTCACTAACGTTGGCTCTTTGAACCCCACTCCACGTTAACTTCCACGTTAACAATCTTAACGTGAGAGTTAACGTAGGCAATGCTAATGATCCAACGTTAGTGACGAAAGTGAATGTCACTAACGTTGGCATTGTTGATCCTCTTCCACGTTAGAGTTCACGTTAACTTAGTTAACGTGACTCTTAACGTGGAGCATTGCCTAGTTTCCCAATGTTAGTGGTGTTCACTTTCACCACTAACGTTGAGGAGAATCGTTATTGGAGTTCATGTTTCACATTAACGTGGAGTCCTCTTTTTCTTCTACGTTAGGTACCACGTTAACTAAGTTAACGTGGCTCCTAACGTAGGCTATGAATGGCTTCGCAGGCGTTATTGGTGATCAATTTTCTCATTAACGTTGGAAGCTATTTGCCATCCCACGTTAGTAGTCACATTAACTAAGTTAACGTGAATGCTAACGTGATTCTTCCATGCTTCATTTGTCCTGAAATCAAGCAATTAAAGTGCATCAAAGCTCTAGCCAAAGTCTTGAGATTATGCATCATTAAATTATCATGCAATTCTGGCAAAAGTCTCATGAAATCATGCAAAAATTCACAATAGTTGCTTAAATGAAGGTGTAAGTGCATTTTCACCCAAAACTTGCCTTGTTTACTAGGAAAATGCATGAAACTACCCTAAAACAGTAAAGAAAAGGTCAGTGAAACTGGCCTAGATGCCCTGGCATCACAACACCAAACTTAAAGCTTGCTTGTCCCTAAGCAAGTATTGAAGCATAAGAAAAATGAAATGAAAGAACAAGAAGATAAGATGGAAATAGCATTCATGGTTCATGGGGTTTCATACATAGCAACTTAGGTTTTTTCCTTTTAGGTTTCAAGCCTTTATCAAATCCCTAGTCACTCTCTTGATTGCATCCCTTGAGGCTTCTTTCTTATTGATCCTTCTTTTTTTTTTCTTTTCAACGTTTATTTTTCTTTTTGCTAGGTGCTTTGTAAGAGGGCGACTTTTTATGATAAGCTTTCAGCCAACACTCCGAAACCAGTTGGTTTTAAGGTGCTAGGTGTTAAGACACCCCTAAGGACTTACTCCCTCAAGTCTATTTCCCTCATACATACACACCACAGGCACATGGTTTGTTATTCTTTCTTTCTTGAGACCTTGGTGTCCAGCACCTCTTTGGTCTGTGGGTGGTATGGAGTTGCCACTTTATGCTTTACTCCATATCTGAGAAGGAGTGTCTCAAGTTGTTTATTGCAGAAGTGTGTCCCTCCATCACTAATGAGAGCTCTGGGAACTCCAAATCTGCTGAAGATATTCCTTCTCAAGAAGCTCAGCATTAGTTAATCCAAGTTACCAAGTGATAAGGCACCCCTAAGAGCTTATTCATCCAAGTATATCCCTTGTACATAAACACCACAGACACATACCTCAGTTTCAAAACCCTTGGTGCCTAGCATTGTTCCTTATTGTGTTCCCTTTCTTATTTTTACTTGTATTGCTCTTCTCTTTTTTTTCTTTTCTTACTGGGATCTTATTGTTTAGCTAGCCTCAAGGAATGTGTCTCAAACTTAGGACTTAGGATGGATATTTGCTTTCTTTCCTTTCTTGGTGAACCAACTTAGCTTACTAATCATCCTACCACAAACATTCAGAATGCACTTTACAAAATAACTCCACTCTCATTGTTTTCATAACATTTTATTTTTAATTAACTTAAAGAGACAAGCATACAAGTAAGAAAGGTGCAAGTGAACATTCAAGACATTAGGCTCAATAACATAGACTTAAGCAAGGAGAATTAAATGCATAATTGAAAATCCTAAGCTACCATGGAAGCATGTTCTATTTCATACATGATTTTCCTTATTTTAAGCTTTGAAAAAGAAGGCACACTAAGAAAGAATTTCACCACCTTTCATTTGTTGGCCTGCTCATTCTCTTCTGCTCCCTTGGGATTCTCCTTGATTACTTGGGTCTCCATTCCCTTTATGCTTTCCCATCAACTTTTTCCAGAATCTGGCATCCTCCATCTTCTTCTTTAATGCTTCCTTTTGCTGTTTCACCTTCCCTTCTTCTTGTTCAGTTAAGTTCTTGCGAACTGCCTCATAATTTAGGATGTCAGGGTGTAGGTGATGCATATGTTCAACCACATAGTTTAACTTTGCCTGAGTGTTGATGCTGAATTCTTCTCGGTGCAGTTGCCTTCCTTCATTTAGCACGCTGAATTCGTTGAATGCTTTCATCTGATTCATCTGGCGTTGGTTGAGTTCCTGGAGGCATTTATCTTGACTTTCTTGCCTTTCAGACACTTGATTGAAGGCTTGAGTAAGCTGGGAATAGTGCTCTTGTTCCTGCTCTATTAGCTGTCTCTGTCGTTCCCTCTGTTGATTCATCCAATTTGTTAGCATTTCCTCTTGCCGATCCATTCTCTGAGATTGAAGTTGCAGTTGTTGTTCTTGTCCTTCCATGTATAGCCTTGACAAATCATCAATGGCTCCTCAGATGTGACCCAAGTTGATGTCGGTTGGGTCATGATATCCTTCTTGATGATGTTCCGTGGTTTGGGGTTCTTCTTGGAGAGGCTCTTCCTCTTGTGCCTCTTCTGATGTCCTCTTCCTTAGATGGGGTCTTTTCTGCTGTTGAGCTGGAGTCACATGGGTGATGCGTTGGAGTGTAAGTGATCTCCCAAGACCTAGCCAAGTTGGATTGCTGTCCTCAAAGACTACCTTGGCTTTCATGCATAATCTAAGGATGGTGCTGGGGTACCAAAGTCTAGCACCTGAATCCTTTTTCTCGGCTGATTCTTGGATTCCTTCAGCTATAATTTCATGCACGTTGATGCTTCCACCCTTTATCAAGCAATGTACCATGGTAGCTCGAGTAATATTGACCTCAGAATTATTTGCTGCTGGAAGGATAGATCGTCTCACAAGCTCAAACCAGGCCTTGGCTTCTGGGATGAGGTCTCCTCTCCTGATGAACCGAGGTCTCTTATCTGCATACCTTTCCCAGTCAGATCCCACAATGCATATATCACCCACAATCTCTTCCAATTCATCATTGTCGGCATCTTTATTTATTCTTTCTTGAAAACCAAGCTCAACAAAACGTGGGGATTTCAAATGGAGAACTCTAGTGATTGCATTGGGGCTAAAATCCACCTCTATTCCTCTTACATAGCTCTTGAAGGTGGGGGCTGTGGTCTTATCTTCTCTAACCACATTTGCATAAAATTCTCTGATGAGGTTTGCATTTGCCCTTGCTTTCGGGTTAGTGAGCTTTTCCCAACCCCTCTTTTCAATCTTCTCTCGAATTTGTGGACACTCATCTTCATCGAACTGAGAGGTTGACTCGGGCAAAATTTTCTTTTCCTTTATTCACTCGAATTCGAGCTCATGGAAGGCTATTTTGAATCATCTAGTGTCGAAGGAGGGCTGCTCCATTGGTTCTTTTCCTCTTCGCCTCTTGAAGCTTGATGCTGCCATGAGTGAGAATTGAATAGTAGAGGTTAAGGGGTTGAAGATGGAGTTCGGTTGGGTGGAGGTAGAATGAGTCTTGAGGGAATGAGTTTTGAAGGGAGAAGAGAAGAGGTGAGTATATAAGGTATACGTGAAGTATGTATGGCCGAGAGAAAGAAGTGAAAAGAAAAGAATGGGGATAAAGGGTGTGTACGGAAGAGTTGTGTGAAGAGGTTTAAATAGGAAAATGGCAATTGCTTGAAGGGTGTGGATTGATGATGGTGTTTGATAGTGGACGGTTGGGGTTTTAGGATTAAATGAGCACAAGGATCAGCTCCTTTATGAGGGTCTTGATTTGGTCTCCAAAGCCATCCATTCCCCATGTTGCATGGCAACACTTCCAAGGACATTCCCTATGAAGACAAGTGTAAAGTTCCCTTGGTATAGTGGCCGAATCTCCTTGTATTAATTGTCCTATCAATTACCATCATTGTCCTTTTTGATTCCCTATATACAAACAGTAGATGCAATGGGTTAATTGAACTTTTGGTGGGAAAAAGTGTGAACTAATAAAATGTTTCTTTTTCTTTTTCTTTTTCTTCCGTTTCTATATGACTAATTACTTTCCATGAAAACAAATCAATTAAACCTTAAACTTCCCATGCATGCACGTTGGTACACCAAACTTGTTTTAATCACATGGTGCAACAAGTTTGAGGAATGAACTTTCCTCATAAGGTGTGTTCAAACCACACTTAGTGTGCTTTGAACACCAAACTTATCGTGTACTATAAGTTGCATGTGAAAGAACTTTATATTAGTTGTCAAAGTTGGATTGAAATTTCATGGAAATTGTTTTGTTGCTCCTATTAGAAATTTAAGAAAGAGAGAGTTATAGAACATGGGTTGCCTCCCATGAAGAGCTCCTTTAGCATCACTAGCTTGACATTTGGTTCTTTGTCAATGTGGTTGATAGTGCCTGAAGTCCTCTCCTCTTGCAGTGGATCTATATCCGTTAGCTTTGTTGACGAGCTCCAGATGCTCTAAGGATAAGATTTTATTAATAGTATACACAGGAGGTAGCTGAGATGGAATAGTGGTTAGGTGAGGTGGTATAGATGGAAAGTATGTAGAAGTAACTTCATCTCCTGGTGAAAAATTGTCTGTAGGAATTTTCTTATTTCTCCATCTCCTTAAAATTCTTTTCCTTGTTTCCATTGATGTTTTCTTGTTTTCTATGGATTCTTACTCTAGGAGATTCTTGTTATTGATCTTGCATGAATCTGGTGGTTCTAGTTCCTATTGAATCACCTTTGAACATGGTTCTTTCCTGACTATGCTCCCCAACCAATGGGGCTTCCAACTGTGTTGTTTGTGCTTCCTCGGTTGGCTCTTCTATCATCTTATTGTCTTCGTAATCTGCTCCTTATGAGAGGTTGTAAACATTGAAAGCGAGCTGCTCATCATGTATTCTCAGCACTAACTCTCCTTGTTCTACATTTATGAGTGCTCTAGCTGTGGCTAGAAATGGTCTTCCCAGAATGATGGGGTAAATAGGATTCTCATCCATTTCCAGAACGACAAAATCTGTGGGAAGATAGTAGCTCCCAACCTTTACCAGCACATTTTCAACTATTCCTACTGCTTATTTTTGGGTTTTGTCTGCCAATCTGATAATTACATCAGTAGGAGTTAGTTCATTGATTTGGAGCTTCTTCATGAGAGAGAGAGGCATTAAGTTGATGCTTGCTCCCAAGTCACAAAGCCCTTTGGCGATCATTGTTTCTCCTATGGCACAAGGAATGTGGAAGCTTCCTGGATCCTCCTTCTTTGTGGGTGGTCCTGGCTGAATGAGAGCACTACAATCTCTGTTCATCTTGATTGTTTGTCCACCCTTCAATGGACTTTTTCTGGCTAGTGCTCCTTTACATACTTAATGTAGAAGGGCATCTGTTGGAGGGCTTTAATGAATGGTATATTTACATCTAAAGATGCAAGCATATCAAGAAACCTTGAGTACATTCTCCCTGCTACACCACCTTTAAGCCTGTGGGGAAAAGGTGCATATGGGTTCAATACCTCCTTCTTCTTTAGCTCTTCCTTGGATGTGTCCTTTTTCTTTAGCTCTTCCTTGGATGTGAGTGGAGTTGCATAGCTTCCTTCCTCTTGACTTTCCCTTTGGTTATTTTGGAGGTGTTCTACTCCATTCATACTCCCCTCATCACTTGTGATTATCATTTTGCATTCTTCCCATCTCACTTTCTTTGGTTCTCCTCTTGGATTCTCTCTGTATCACTGGGGAATCCATCAGTGGATTTGGGGATTTGTTGAGATAGATAACCTACTTGGGACTCCAATCTCTTGATGTTTTCACCTTGATTCTTGATGTTGGCTCGCACCTCTTCTTTAAACACCTTGTTTATCTTGGACTTCTCTGCACATGTTTTCAAGTAGAGCCTCAGTCTTTGAAAGCCTATCATCTGTGGATGATGGTGGGTTGAGATTAGGTGGTTGAGAAGGTTGGTTAGATGGATGTTGGTAATATCTCTGTGAAGTGTTTTGATGAGTGGCATTGTTGTTGGAGTTAAAGTTGGGACGTCTCTGATCTTGTCCTTGGTCTTGTTGGTTTCCCCATCCAAAGTTGGGGTGATTTCTCCATCCAGAGTTGTAGGTTTTAGAGTATGGATCATGGACTTGTCTAGGTGAATTTCCCACATAGTTGGCTTGCTCCCAATCACCTTTTTCTCCCATGTTTACTCCTTCATGAGTTGGTGATGAGGTGATGGTTGCTGCAACTTGGTTCTCTTCCACCTTCTTGGTAAAATCTGCTAGCTGCTTGGTGATCATCTTGTTTTGGGCTAACAGTGCATCCATGTGGTTCAGCTCTATCACTCCTCTAGTGTTACTTCTTTCAAAGGCATAGAAGTAGTCATTCTCAGCAACTGTTTCAATGACATCTATGGCTTCTTCAACGGTTTTCTTCTTGTTTAAAGAACCTCCTGATGAATGATCTACAGCCTTCTTTGACTCATAGGAAAGACCTTCATAGAAGATGTGAAGTTGAACCCACTCATTAAACATCTCTCGTGGACATCTCCTTGTCAAGTCTTTGAATCTCTCCCATGCTTCATAAAGTGTCTCACCATCTTATTTCCTGAAAGTCTGCACCTCAGTTCTTAGTCTATTAATCCTTTGAGGAGGATAAAATCTTGCTAAAAACTTGTTCACTACCTCCTCCCAATTTGTCAGGCTTTCTTTTGGGAAAGATTCAAGCCACTTTGTTGCCTGGTCCCTGAGTGAAAAGGGGAACAAGAGCAACCTATAGACATCGGGGTGGACTCCATTGGACTTCACCATGTCACAAATCCTTAAGAAGGTGGTCAAGTGTTGGTTAGGGTCTTCTTGAGCACCTCCTCCAAATGAGCAATTATTTTGCAACAAAGTGATGAGCTAAGGTTTTAGCTCGAAATTGTTGGCATGTATGGTGGGTTTCTGAATGCTGCTTCCATAGTTTCCTGGATTAGGATTGATATAGGATCCTAAGACCCTCCTTTCGTGCCCAGTCCGGTTTGCATGGCCTTCTCTGGCATGATTATGAGCTTCTTCTTCATGATTGTTCTCCAAATTCTCTTCCATGTTGGGTTCAAAATACTCTTCCTCTTCCTCAGA
>NC_029780.3:65951099-65982124 GCF_000817695.3 Arachis duranensis | reverse complement strand
GTTAGAATGATTGTTAGTGTGAGTGATGCAATTTATCAAACAGTTAGTGGATTAGTGAGCTGAATTATGATAAACTAAGAAAAAGAGAACAGAAAATAGAGAGGGTAAAGGGAATGAGGAGGAAATTAAAAACAAACTAAGGTAAATTACTGAATACAGAAAAGAATAACGAAAAATAATAAAAAAATGCTTAATCTAGTGATCTTCTAGCTTAATCATTGTTGATTCAAAATCAATCCTCGGCATCGGCGCCATAAACTTGATGCATGGAAACTTGTCTCTCACCAAATCTCCCTTCGGCAAGTATACCGAATTATCGTCAAGTAAAACTCACTATAGAGTGAGGTCGAATCCCACAAGGATTGATTGGTCAAGCAACTTTAGTTAGAAGAATATGCTAGTTGAACTAAACAAAATTGAGATTGAGATGCAGAAATTTAAATGACTAGAAATTAAATAGCAGAAATTAAAGTGCAGAATCTTAAATGGGGAATTGGGGTAATGCTCATAAAAGTAAATGGCAGAAACTAAAGAGAGTGGGTAAGATCAGAAATGGGGAGATCATTGGGTTTAGGAGATGTTGTAATTCTCCGGATCAAATTCATTCTCATCTCTTCCTCAATCAATGCATTCATTGATCTCCTTAGCAATCTTAAGTGATTGGATTCCAATTCCTGGGTAATCCAATCTCTCAAATCTTGATCAATAGCCAATTCCTTGGTCAATTGCTCATGAGAAGAGATGAAGTATGGTCACTGATTATACCACATACATTTCCCAAATCAAGTATTGGTAGGATTATAGTCACATATCCATCCAAACCCAAATTGGTCCAGCATGAGAAACCATTTCTAGAATGATCTCTTCATTCCTCTTCCAAGGTTCCGAAGAGATCCAATTATGGAGAGTTTCTTTTCCAACACAACTAACCAATGGAATTAAGATTGAAAGCTTTCTAGTAAAATCAAGAGAAAAGATAGAAGAAGAAGAATGGAAACTAATATTGATCTATCAAATTATAGCAGAGCTCCCTAACCCAATGAAAGGGGTTTAGTTGTTCATAGCTCTAGGAATCAAAATTGGCAGAAAAGAATAATCCATGCTAGAAGTACAGAAAAGTAAAATATGCAGAGAGTAGTTCCCAAAAGTCCAAAAAGCCCTATTCTAGTTCAAAACTACTCCTATATATACTACTCTTCATGATCTTCTAGTGAGTTCTTCCAGTCTTGGATGTGGGCTTTGGACCTTGAGTTGAAGCAATTCTCATCTTTAGTGGGCCCAGCTTGCAGAGAATTATGAATTAGGCTTGGGCATTTAGTGAGATTAACGTGGAATACATTTCTGGGTGCGAGAACGTTAGTGGCATTCACCTTTTCCACTAACGTTCCACCTTTATATGCCCACATTATTCTTAACGTTAAAAGTCTTAACGTGACTTCTAACGTTCCTTCTCAATTCTTGGCCAACGTTAATGGGACTCACTTTTCCCATTAACGTTGGCTTGTGCCCCTTTTCCCAAACGTTAATGGGAATCACTTTTCCCATTAACGTTGCTTGCCTCTTGCCCCCCTACGTTAGGTCTCACGTTAGCTTTGCTAACGTAGCTCTTTAACGTGGGCATCTATCACCTTCGAGAGCATTAGTGACACTCACCTTTGACACTAACGCTCCAATTGCCTTAAGCCCCTACGTTAGAACCCACTTTAACTAAGTTAACGTGGCTCTTAACGTAGTAATGAAGCCCTCTCCCAATGTTAGTGACAAAAGTGAGTGTCACTAACGTTGGCTCTTTGAACCCCACTCCACGTTAACTTCCACGTTAACAATCTTAAAGTGAGAGTTAACGTAGGCAATGCTAATGATCCAACGTTAGTGACAAAAAGTGAATGTCACTAACATTGGCATTGTTGATCCTCTTCCACGTTAGAGTTCACGTTAACTTAGTTAACGTGACTCTTAACGTGGAGCATTGCCTAGTTTCCCAATGTTAGTGGTGTTCACTTTCACCACTAACGTTGAGGAAAATCGTTATTGGAGTTCATGTTTCACATTAACGTGGAGTCCTCTTTTTCTTCTACGTTAGGTACCACGTTAACTAAGTTAACGTGGCTCCTAACGTAGGCTATGAATGGCTTCGCAGGCGTTATTGGTGATCAATTTTCTCATTAACGTTGGAAGCTATTTGCCATCCCACGTTAGTAGTCACATTAACTAAGTTAACGTGAATGCTAACGTGATTCTTCCATGCTTCATTTGTCCTGAAATCAAGCAATTAAAGTGAATCAAAGCTCTAGCCAAAGTCATGAGATTATGCATCATTAAATTATCATGCAATTCTGGCAAAAATCTCATGAAATCATGCAAAAATTCACAATAGTTGCTTAAATGAAGGTGTAAGTGTATTTTCACCCAAAACTTGCCTTGTTTACAAGGAAAATGCATGAAACTACCCTAAAACAGTAAAGAAAAGGTCAGTAAAACTGGCCTAGATGCCCTGGCATCAAGTTGCCAGTGAAAGGGAACTCGCCTTCTCGTTCTCTAGATCCTTCTCCAACTTGGTCACCTTTACTTCAAGTTCCTCCTTCAGCTCCCACATCCGGTCAAACTCCTGCTTTGCCTCCTCTATAAATGCTTTGGTGGCATGGAGAGGAAGATTCTAAGCAGTCCGGTATATAGCAGCCGCCATATATGCCATCTTTACGTTATTTCGGGCCATAAATTCCAAATGATGGAGGATGGACACATCGTCCATCGAGAGGGTACCATAGGGACCGATTTGTTGATCCACAAATTCAATGGCATTAAAATCGGGAGCATTGAGGTCGAAAGGCTCAACTGTTTTTTGTTTTTTATTGGGAGGAGCAACAGAAGGAGCAGCAGAATTAGGGTAAGGATCCACCAGACGAACTCGGGGAGTAGGGATCACCTTCTTCACCCCAGGGGAACTCGGCACAGACAGCTTCACGCGCACTTGGGAGGATCCTTCCCCAGCAGCCTTGGCTGAGATGTTTCTAGCAGCAGTCGCCCTCTGCGCCCTTTTAAAAGCTTTCATGGATTCATTATTCTTCATTGCCTCTGCAAAGAAAACAGAAATTAAGCTACAAGTCAGAAAAGAAATTCACAAGCAATATAAACAGATAAAAAAGGAAACACAAAATACCCAGCTCAATTTGAAGAAGAGAGGGATTGGTTAGAAATTTCTTTGTGTCGAGATGGGGAGGTTGACCCTAGTGTTCTTCCAAGACAGTCACAAAGGCTCGCTTAGCCTCATCCAACATTTCCCACATATATCGGGACACCCTCACATCTTTTTGCCATTCTAAGGGAAAAGCAGGCTCGTCATTTTCATCCAGAAAGAAGGGCCGAGCTCCTTCAATAGCTCAGACCTTGAAAAAGTAGTTTTTAAAATCGCGGAATAACTCGTCAAACATGGAAAAGTCCTTCTTTCCCTGGGTAGAGCGAAAGGAGACCCAAGCTGCCTTCTTTTTTACCACTCCGGGCTTAGTCAAGACAAACAGATAGAAAAAGAGAGATTGGAAAGCAGGGATACCAAAACCATTGCACAACAACTGAAAAATCTTTATGAAACCCCAAGAATTAGGGTGAAGTTGAGATGGGGCGACATTACAGGACCATAACAGGTCGGCCTCAAATTTAGTAAAAGGAAGGGTGATACCCAGCTGACCAAAGAAAAAGTCATAAACATAGAAGAAAGGGCGATCGTCAATAACTCGAGTAGAGAAGCAGACTCTCTCGTCAGAAGAGGGAGGGACAAGTTCATAGTTCTTCTCATCACCAGGATTACTACAGACACTATGAAACTGCCTAAGCTGCGCGCAAAACTCAGAATCAACCAGAGAGACACACATAAGAACCATCGAGTCTACCCAATCGGCCATGCCCTCAGGGACCTGGGAAGGCATCTCTACAACGTTATTTCGGGAAGACATGAGGCCAACTAAATCCTACAAAAAGAAAAGAAGAGTGGATTACTTAAAAAACACCTCGGATGAGGGGCAAAACAACTCGACGGACGGACAAACAGAAAAGGAAAACCGTAAGACTCAAGCCAAAAGTCTTGGGGAATCCCTTGGAGGCAGTAACAAAGCAAGGTTTTTTAAGAAATCTCTACAGCTCACGTCCTGACACTCATCAAAAAGAAAATAAAGTCTCAAACGATACAAAGGAAGTAAAAACACAAAATCGCCACCCTTCTACAGTTTATCAGCAAAAGCATTGTCAAAAACACCAAAAAATGACAAGCAGAAAAACAGCAAAGACGCAAACTTTTTCGGAATCAAGCAAAAAAATCATCAGCGAAGGCACAAGCAGAAACGGCAACAACATAAAGAAAAAGATTCAAGCAACAAGAAAAAGATTCGCACCAAAAACGAAGAAATTCCAGAGCATGCAACAATCAGGCATGATAAAAGCAGAAAGACCCAAACCTCCTCTAAACAAAATGCAAACTTTCCACATATAAGGAAACAGAAGAAAGAAAAAACAAACCTGGAAAAAAGTAGAAGAAAACCTCGAAAGCCGAAAGAACAGAAACCACAAAGCCACCCCTCGAAAGCGGAAAACTGCGGAAGAAAAAACCTGGAAATCACCCCTCTTTCACAGAAAGCAGCGACAAAACAGACGGAAAAAGCTACGAAAGAAACAGAAAATGAGAGAGTAAAGGGAGAATTTACGAAGAAGAAGTGAAGAAGAGAAACTGTTTTTTGATTGAAAAATTCAAAATAAAAGACCAAGAGAAAATGGGGCAATTAATGCCAATTAAATGCAGATATTAAAACCTTCTCGCGTTCCTAAAAAAGCGCTGATATAAAAGCGTGCACTTTTAGAGGAAAATGTTCTACATTCAAAAGATTCTACATAAGGAAGAAATCGACGAAATGTTTGAGTTCGGCTTCATCATAGAAGGACCGAAGTCCAAAAAAACTCGACCTTGACAAAAAGACCGAGCTCAAGTAGGGGCACTGTTCATACCCTGGGTCGAGTTACCCGACCCGGGATGATTGGCGATAACAGCAACCGACCTCCTTAGGTCCGACTAGCCGACCTCTTCTCAAAGAGCTCGGCCAAATCGACAGGAGAGCCCAATAAAGGGCCCAAACAGAGGAACACGACCCAAATCCTAGGGTAACCCAAGCCTATAGAGATAAAGGCAGTTCCATTGAAGATACGCTGACCTCAACTCAAAGATAAAGATAAGATAAGATAACTAACTTATCTTATCCAAAAGGTCACATCTCATCATTATAAATATGCTGGAGCACCCAGGTATAACTTATACTCTGATTCTACATAAAACCTGCTTAATACCTTGCTAACTTAAGCATCGTTGTCCCTTGCAGGTACCCCCCACCGTTCGGTGACAGAGGATCAGCAGCACCATCAGCCCAACAAGTCGGACGTATCAGCTCCGGCTGTCATCCACCTGCCGGACACACCAGCTACGACCAGTACGGAAGATCTCGTCCGAGATTGACCTCCAGTTTCAGGTAACCCTCGGAACAGATACATTTGAGGAAGGTGAGATTTCCTGCTCAGAGGAAGACTAAACTTGATGCTAGAGGGGATGGCAACGCCTACAAGATTGACCTACCAGGTGAGTATAATGTCTGTGCTACTTTTAATGTTTCTGATCTCTCTCCTTTTGATATGGACACAGATTCGAGGACGAATCTTTTTGAGGAAGGAGGGAATGATACATGCTCGGAAAGACAACAAGGGCATTCTAAGACAAAAGGGCAGAATGGGAATTTCACACTTCCAGAGGGCCCCATCACCAGAGCACGTACAAAGAAGCTCATGGAGAGTTTTGGGAACCTGGCAGTGCTTGTGCATATGGAGTTACATCAAGTTCTAACCAAGGAAGAATGGTCAAGGCCCATTGGGCTAAGTCAGGACAGCAAGAAGCCTAATAATGCTTTACAAATTCAGTGGGAGGCATAATTTATCTTTAAATTTTGAAATTCTAGACTTTTGTTTTAGTTTGTTATGTGGTCAAAAGTTTGTTAGAAGACTTATTTTAAATATGCTATGCTTAGTAGTATTTTTATGGATTTTAAATTTAAATCAAATCTGATTTAAATTAGTTATCATATCTTTAGGATTTTAAAATTTAAATCAAATCTGATCTAATCCAATAAAATCAAATCTGATTTAAATTAGTTATCTTATCTTTTAGTTAATTGTTAGGTGCCTATTTAAACACCTTTGGTGAGACAATTTACATAACTTTGATGAATAAATTTCTGTTGCTTTTAAGCACTTTTTATTGTGTGAGAAGTGAGGTGAGTGATTTGCTTCACTTGCTGCATGAGGAAGATTGGATGATCCAACACTAAGGTGATCTACGTGGTGGTTTCTTTCAGTTGTCGCCCCTCTAATCTAGGTTGTCAAGGACAAGTTCTTTGAAGGTCTAGTAGGGAATCCTTTCCGGTGACCTAGATTGCTAAGAACACGTATCTTAGAGGTCTAGTAGGAAAACCACCCCTTTATCTATCCTCTTGTTTGTTGTTTTCCTTATCATAATGGTAACTTTGAAAGTGATGAAACGCTATATGCTAAACTCCATTAGATCAGCCAACTTGACTAACACACAACAAATAATATAATATTCTTGTAAATAAGGCAGGAAATAACAAAACTAGTGTTGGCCATCCTACTCCTACATATGGCTTATTGGAGGATGTCCTGGTTGTTCATACCCTGGACTAGGCTATACGGTCCAGGTTGGACAAAAACAAAAATGACCAACCTCTTATAAGGTTGGCTCGTCACTGACCTCTCCCTAAAGAGCTCGGCCAAACTGCCCTAGAGGCCCAAGCAGGCCCAAAACAAAGGGCACCGCCCACCAGAAGGCGGCTGACCGAAAGATAAAAGATCTTCCCCCATAAAAGATAAGATAAGATAACAAACATAACTAAAAGAAGATCGTTCAACACTACTATAAATACACTGGAGCACCCAGGTATAACTCATACTCTAATTCTACAAAAAACCTACATAAAGCCCGTACTGACTTAAGCATCAGAGTGTCTTGCAGGTACCAACACCCCCCGGTGATTATGGTCTAGCCGTATCTCGAGCTCCAAACATGTCGGACATGTCAGCTCCGATCACACTAGAAGATCTTATCCAAGATCGACCTCAACGTTTCAGGTAACCCTCGGAACATTGGCGCCGTTGCCGGGGACCTAAAAGTCATCCCATCAACATTGCAAACAACCCTGCCAACGACATTAACTCTGGGTTAGAAGAAGGAACACTATTCAAGAACACGGATGCCATACCAGCCTCCTCAAAGGACACACATCAATCCAAGGGAGACAAACAAACTCAAAATACAAAAATCATAGATTCTATCCATGAACAGCAGAATCACCTCAAACAGCTCGAATAAGAAGCCGAACGTCAACGGGAAGCTGAAAGAGACCTCCGAAAAGAAACAAGACGGCGACGAGAGCTGGAGGACAAGATCCTAAAGCTTGAAACCGACCTCAAAACTAAAACCACTTGATCCAATTGTGAGGATTGCCCTCATAGGGACCAAGACCAGTTTACAAAGGAGATCATGAAAGCTAAAGTCCCGAAAGACTTCAAAGTTCTTGACATGACCCCATACGATGGTACGTCCGACCCAACCCATCATCTTAGCAATTTCAGAAGTCGGATGTACCTCACAATTGACTAAAATGGCGATAAAGTGGTTCGACAACCTGCCGCTAAGGTCGGTCACAAGCTTCGATGACCTCGCCAAGAAGTTCTTAGCGAGGTTCTCCATCCAAAAGGACAAAACCAAGCACGCTCCAAGCCTGCTAGGGATTACTGAGAGATATACAACTACACCCCTCTCTGGGTGTCCCTTGTGGATATTTACTGAGAGATATACAACACTGAGAAGATCCCACCCCCTCGCCCGATTAAACCCAAGAGAAAAGGAAGTCAGACAGAGTGTTGCGAATACCACCGAATCTATGAGGATCCCACCAACGAGTGCTATGACCTGAACAATGTCATAGAAAAATTAGCATGAGAAGGAGGACTAGATCAGTTCTTAGCCAATAGAACAGATAAACCAAAAAAGAGAAGAAGGGATGAAGAGGAAAGACGAGCTGAATGTCCCCTTCATGCCTCGAAAAGGCATATTCACATGATAAACAGAGGATTCACAGGAGGAGGGATCTCTAAGTCATCCCGCAAAAGATACCTTAAAGATGTGTACTATATCGGAGAAGAGCGCAGCTCGCCCGACCTCTCCACCATTACCTCAAGAAGATGCCATAGGCATCATCCCAGACCATGATGACCTCGTGGCCATAACCATCATATTTGCCAATGCCAATCTCCACTGAACATTGGTAGACCAAGGAAGCTCTGCGAACATCCTATTCAAATCTGCCTTCGACAAGCTCATCCTACAATAAAAAGAGCTCAGAGCATACCCTAATACCTATTCGGGCTCGGGGACGCCCTAATCCAACCACTTGGGTACATCTCATTGCACACAACTTTCGGAAAAGGAACACGATTTAGAACACTAAGCATAGACAACATCGTAGTCAACGTAAGCTCTGTATACAATGCCCTCATAGATCGAACAACGCTAAATCAGCTCGCCGCGGTAGTCTCCACTCCACACCTACGCATGAAGTTCACGACCCTATAAGGGATCGCCACCATAAAAAGAGACCGAAAACTCACGCGACACTTTTACAACGAAAGTCTGAACCTTAGAGGCGACCCCGGAGGAAAAGAAACCAATACTATTGAACTCAGGAGAATCAGAGCTCACAAAGAACTTCGTTCTAAGCCAGAAGGTGAGACCAAAGAAGTTCAGATTGGGGATACTCAAGACAAAACAACAAACATAGGGGCGAGCCTAAACGGAGACTTAAAAGAACTACTGATAGAGTTCTTAAGAAAAAACTCCAACTTGTTTGCTTGGAAGGCCGCTGTTCATACCCTGGGTCGAGCTATGCGGCCCAGGCTGATTGAAGACAAGAGCGACCGACTTCTTCAGGTTTGGTCACCTCCGATCTCTTCTTAAAGACTTCGGCCAAATCTCCGTGGAGGCCCAAGCCGGCCCCAAACGAAGGAACACAGCCCATTCTAAAGGCAGCAAAGCCTAGAAAGATAAGGCGGTTCCAATAAAAGATAAGATAGGATAACTAACTTATCTTAAAAGACACCCCCACACTACTATAAATACACTGGAGCACCCAGGTATAACTCATACTCTGATTCTACAAAAAATCCTGCCTAAAGCACGTGCTAACTTAAGCATCGGACTCTCTTGCAAGTACCACCACCCTCTGGTGATCAAGGATCAACAACATCTCTAACTCTACCAGATCAGACATAGCAACACCGACCAGTACAAAAGATCTCGTCCGAGATCGACCCTCAATTTCAGGTATCCCTCGAAACATTGGCACCGTTGCCGGGCAACCTGGAAGTCATCCCATCACCATGGCGGACAACCTCGACAACGATCACAACTCAGGTTTGGAAGAAAGAACACCGCTTAAAAACACGGATAATGCATCTAAGGATGCATCTCAACATAAAAAAGACAAGCAGTCTTCAAATGCAAAAATTCTAGATGCCCTACAAGATCAACAGGATCGTCTTAAATAGCTCAAAAAAGAGGTAGCCGAGAGAGACCTCCAGAGAGAAACAAGATGACACCGACAGCTAAAAGACAGATTATTAAAGCTTGAGGCCAATCTCAAGACCAAAACTACTCGATCCAACCACAAGGATGACTCACAAAGGAACAAGATCCATTCACCAAAGAAATTATGAAAGCTAAAGTCCCAAAGGACTTTATAGCACCTGACATGACCCGGTACGATGGTACATCTGATCCAAGCCATCATCTCAGCAATTTCAGAAGCAGGATGTATCTCACAGACACCTCAGACGCCTTTCGATGCAAAGCTTTCCCAACTACTCTGACCAAGACGGCAATAAAGTGGTTCGACAGTTTACCGCTGAGATCATTAACAAGCTTTGATGACCTCGCCAAGAAGTTTCTAGCTAGATTCTCCATATCTATTAGGCATAAAGCAAGGAGATCGGGAAAGCCTCCGCAGCTACATGGAAAGATTCAACAAGGCATATCTGAATATACAAAATCTGCTAACAGAAGCATCCATCATGGGTCTCATCAATGGCCTACGAGAAGGACCTTTTAGCCACTCAATATCTAAAAAAAAAAACCAACATATCTAAACGAGGTTCAAGAAAGGGCAGAAAAATACATCAACATGGAGGAGAACTCCCGATTGGGAAATAGCTCAAAAGCCAGATTCTCCTACCTACCTTGGGATAAGGATAAAAAATCCAGGAAAAAAGGAGACCAACCCACTGAGAAACCTAGAAAATACCACAACTACACCCCTTTTCGGGTGTCTCTTGTGGATGTTTACCGAGAAATATGCAACACTGAGAAGATCCCACCACCTCGCCGATAAAACATAAAAGAAGAGGAGGAAATCGGACAGAGTATTGTGAATACCACCGAATCTATGGACATTCTACCAACGAGTTCTTTGACCTGAAGAATGTCATAGAGTAATTGGCAAGAGAAGGGCGACTACATCGGTACTTAGCCAATAAAACGGATGAACTGAGAAAAAGAAGAAGGGATGAAGTGGTCGGACGAGTTGAACGCCCACCTCACACCCTGAGAGATGTTCATATGATAAATGAGGGATTCGCATGAGGAGGGATCTCTAAATCATCTCGCAAAAGACACCTTAAAGAGGTATATCATGTCAGAGAAGGGGACAGGTTACCTGACCTCCCCACTATTACCTTTACCCAAGAGGACGCAACAGGCGTCATCCCGGGGCATGATGATCCCATGGTCATTACCGTCATACTCGCCAATGCTAATCTCCATCGACCGTTGGTAGACCAAGGTAGCTCCACAGATATCTTATTCAAATCTGCCTTCGACAAGCTCGATTTACAAGAGAAAGAGCTCAGAGCGTACCCGTATAGCTTGTTCGGACTCGGAGATACCCCAATTCAACCACTAGGATACATCTCACTGCATACAACTTTTGGAAAAGGAACTCGGTCAAGGACACTGAGCATAGAATACATCGTAGTCAACATGAGCTCAGCATATAACTCCCTAATAGGTTGGACAACCTTGAACCAGCTTGCCGCAGTAGTCTCCACTCCACATCTATGCATGAAGTTCCCAACTCCAGAAGGGATCGCCACGATAAAAGGAGGCCAAAAGCTTGTGCGACGCTGTTACAACGAAAGTCTGAACCATAAAGGCAACCCCAGAGGAGAGGAAATCAACACTATAGAACTTGGGGGAGTTCGAGTTCGCGAAGGACTTCATCCACAACTTGAAGGGGATACCGAAGAAGTCCAGATCGGGGATGTTGATGATCAAACAACAAATATAGGGGCAATCTTAAAAGGAGACTTCAAGGAGTAATTGATACAGTTCATAAAGGATAATGCCGATCTCTTTGCATGGAAGGCCGCAGACATGCCCGATATAGATCCCAGATTAATGTTCCATAAGCTGGCAGTATATCTCGAATCTCGGCCTGTGCAATAGAAGCGCAGGAAGCTTAGCCTGTAAAGGTCCCAAGCTGTGGAAGAACAGGTACAAGCCTTACTGGAGGCAGGTTTTATAAGGGAGGCCAAGTATCCATTATAGCTAGCCAACGTTGTCTTGGTGAAGAAGTCAAATGGCAAGTGAAGAATGTGTACCGACTACACCGACCTCAATAAGGCCTGCCGAAAAGATCCCTACCCACTCCCGATCATAGACAATTTAGTGGACGCCTCCTCCAGATACAAGTACCTCTCCTTCATAGATGCCTATTCAGGATACAACCAAATCCCAATGTACCCACCCGACCAAGAGAAGACCTCATTCTTAACTCCAAAGGCAACCCATTGTTGTATGGTTATGCCCTTCGGACTCAAGAACGCAGGGGCTACTTACCAAAGACTGATGAACAAAGTCTTCATGAACCCCATTGGAAAGCTAATAGAGGTCTATGTAGACGACATGCTGATAAAAACACAAAGCAAGGAATCACTATTATCCGACCTCGCCAAAGTGTTCGACACCATAAGAAAGCATGGTATGCGACTGAACCCTACAAAGTGCACCTTCGCGGTAGAAGATGGCAAATTCTTGGGCTTCATGCTCACCCGAAGAGGAATCGAAGCAAACCCAGATAAGTGCCAAGCCATACTTTGCATGAAAAGTCCGACCTGTGTCAAAGAGGCCAAAAATGCGAACGAGCTTTCCAAGATTTCAAGAAATTTCTGGGGCAACCACCTATCCTCACTCGACCTCGGGAAGGTGAAGAGCTCATACTATACCTCGCCGTAGGAAATGATAAACCATTATTTTATGATTTATATTGTGTTTAATTGAGTGGTTTTATCAAGTCTTTACCCACTTATTCATATGATTAGCATGATATTACAATTCCTTCCCAAAGTTGTTCTATGATTGAAAACTTGCTTCCTAGAGATCTTTTTATTGTGTATTTTAATTCTCTTTTATACCATTCGATGCCGTGATCCGTGTGTTAAGTGTTTCAGGCTTCATAGGGCAGGAATGGCTTAGAGAATGGAGAGAAAGCTTGCAAAAATGGAAGGAACACAAGAAACCAAGGAGATGACCAGCGAACACCGACGCGGACGCATGGCTCACGCGACCGCGCAAATTGGAGAAAATCGTAGTGACGCGTTCGCGTGCCTGATGCGAACGCATGGATTGGAATCTGCACGAATGACGTGAATGCGTGGACGACGCGTACGCGTGGTAAGGAAAATGCTGAACAATGCGCATGCATGGATGACGTGTACGCGTGACATGCGCGATATGCAAAATTAACAGAAATTGCTGGGGGCGATTTCTGGGCTGTTCTTGACCCTGTTTTCGGCCCAAAAAACAGAGATTAGAGGCTATAAAGTGGGGGAATGCATCCATTCACCAATACAACATTCATTCAACAACAATTTTAGGTTTAGATGTAGTTTTTAGAGAGAGAGGCTCCCTCCTCTCTCTTAGGTTTTAGGATTTAGGATTTCTTTTAGATCTTCTCAATTTCCATGTTCAATGTTCCTTTTATTTATTTTCCCAATTTAATTTATGAATTTCCATGTTAGATTTGATTTCTTTTATATTCTTGGTTTTAATTGATGAATTGATTAATTGGAGACACTTGAGTTATCAAACTCATTGTGATTGATAATTGTTATCTTTGCTAATTAATTTGAATTCCAACAACTCTAGTCTTTTCTTAGGAATTGACTAGGATCTGAGGAATCAAATTGATTCATTCACTTAACTTACCTTCATAGTTAGAGGTTAACAAAGTGGGACCAAAATCCAATTCCCATTACAATTGATAAGGATAACTAGGATAAGACATCCAGTTCTCATACCTTGCTAAGAGATTTTCTAATTATTAATTTATTTTTCTCATTATTTAAATTACTTGTTCCTTATTTCAAAAATCCAAAAATATACATTTTCCATAACCAATAATAAATCATACTTCCCTGCAATTCCTTGAGAGACGACCCGAGGTTTGAATACTTCATTTATAAATATTATTGGGTTTTCTTACTTGTGACAACCAAAGTTTTTGTACGAAAGGATTCTTTGTTGGTTTAGAAACTATACTAGCAATGAGAATTTATTTATTGAGAATTCTTTACTAGCAAAAATACGATCGTTAGGAAGTCAGGCAATAACATCAGCACTAGTCATAGAATACGTAAACGGGCAACAACCCATCTACTTCATCAGTAATGCTTTACAAGGGGCTGAATTAAACTATCAAAAGATAGAAAAGTTCACCTACGCCCTCATACTCACTTCCCGACGACTCCGACCATACTTTAAAGCTCACACTATCAGAGTTCGGACCAACCAGCCCATAAAAGGTATCCTATAGAAAGCTGACCTGGCTGGAAGAATACTACAATGGGCAGTCGAGTTATCAGAATTTGACCTCAAATATGAATCTCAGACAGCTATCAAATCACAGTATCTGGCAGACTTCATCGCCAAATACACTGACACCCCGGAAACTCCTACAAAGTGGAACCTCTACGTGGATGGTTCTTCAAACAAAACTGGAAGTGGCGCTGGTGTAATTATCGAAAGTGATCAGGGAACCCAAATCGAGCTATCACTAAAATTCAAATTCCCTGCCTCAAACAATCAGGCCGTATATGAGGCACTACTAGCTGGTTTGAGGCTGGCTAGGGAGATAGGAGTTCAAAGGCTTACCATCTTCAGCGATTCGCAAGTAGTTACTTCACAAACAGAAGGGAGCTACCAAGCTAAGGATGCAGCCATGAAGAAATATCTGGACAAGACCAAAGAACAGCTCGGACAGTTTGGGGGATATGAGATTGAAGATATGCCTCGGGAACAAAATGCCTCATCCAAGAAACATCGCAAAATCCATCGCAAAATCCAACGATGGATGACCCCTATAATCAAATACCTCAAGTCTAAGATACTTCCCACAGATAAAAAAGAGGTGAAAAGGCTAGTACGAGAAGCACAGTACTACACCATAGTGGGCAACATCCTATACAGGAGAGAGATTTCAACACCACTCCTAAAATGCGTGCCAGACTCCGATACGAGGGAAGTCTTGGAAGAAGTACACTGTGGCATATGCGGCAACCACCCGGAAGCACGAGCGCTTTTAAAAATGGTACTCCGAGTTGGGTTCTATTGGCCAACCTTACAAAAGAAAGCAATAGAGTTCATCAAGAAATGCCCACCATGCCAGAAGCATGCCAACTTCCACATAGCTCCACTTGAAGAACTTATCTATGTTACATCACCCTGGCCATTCGCAAAGTGGGGACTTGACCTTCTCGAGCCCTTCCCCCAGGGTTTGGGACAAGTTAAATTCCTCATTGTGGGAATAGACTACTTCACAAAGTGGAATGAAGCAGAGCCACTAGTTATTGCTACTGCCCAAAGAAGTCAAAAATTCCAATATAGAAATATTATCACAAGGTTTGGGGTTCCTTACTCCATTACCACTATTAATGGCACTCAATTTACCGATACAGGTTTCAGGAACTTGGTCGCCAACCTAAAAATAAAGCACCAATTCACATCTGTAGAACACCCACAAGCCAACGGACAGGCAGAAGCTGCCAATAAAGTCATATTGGCTGGGATAAAACAAAGGCTACAGGATGCAAAGGGAGCTTGGGCTGAAGATTTTCCACAAGTCCTATGGGCATATCGGACAACCCCACACTCAACTACAGGAGAATTACCCTTCCGACTTGCTTACGGAATAGAGGCAATGATCCTAGTGGAGATAGAAGAAGGATCCCCCAGGATGATCCTCTACAATGAAGAGGCAAACTCCCAAATTCAAAGGGAGGAGCTCGACCTACTTCTAGAAGTTTGAGAAAGAGCTCAGATTAGATAAGAAGCGTTAAAGCGTCTAATGGCTTCAAGGTATAATCGAAAGGTAGACCAGCGAAGTTTCGCCACAAACGACCTCATCTTAATCCGAAATGAGATCGGAGCAGGTTGGTCAGGAGAAGGGAAGCTAGTATCGAATTGGAAAGGACCTTACTGAGTTGTAGAGGTACTGGGAAAATAACAAGGTGGCCGACCTTGAGGGGCGAGAGTTACCAAGGTCATGGCATGCGTGTAACCTAAGAAGGTACTATAGTTAGAAAATAACAAAAGATCTTAGGTTAGCACTCTTTTTCCTGAAAAGGTTTTTTAATGAGGAACTAGGCCAAGATCTACAAAATAGCCCAACTTAGAAGGGTAAACACTCATATGTATACACTCTTATTTATACCTCCATTTTTATTATCATTTGAATAAAGTTTTTAGATTCCCTAAAAAGTTTCCTACCAAGACGCATTAATCTAAGCTCATAAAATGCAATAATTCATTGCCCGATTACAAAGAGGTTGGCAAGGTGAAAACCAAATTTATTGTCTGATTACAAAAAGGTCGGCAAGGTGAAAACCAATTCATCGACCGATTTCAAAGAAGTCGGCAAGGTAAAAGCGATAGAAGCAGATTAATGCAAGAAGTTATAAAAAGTAATCCATAAAAAGCGACATGACGAGGTCTGACTAAAAATGGATTACTTAAAATAACATAAGAAGGCCCTACAGAGAAGTCGAACCAGTGAAAGGATCACTAAAAAGGGACAAAGACATCTCGCAAAGGCGAAAGAAGGGCCAGAAGTGCTTTGCTGAAAGGTACGAAGTCTTGAATAAAGACACTAATTTAAAAAGCAAAAGCACAAAACGGCGCTAAAAAGTCAGCCAAACAAACTATAAAGAAAAGGTTCCCTTTGGAACACTACCTGAAAGGTTGTTGGGAATATGACTAAAAAGCCCAGCCGCAAAGATTGCCCGACTCGATACAAGGTTGACCAGCACCAAGTCAAACCAGGGCATGACCTCCAAAAGCAAGGGTAAAACACCCACACAAAGAAGGTCAGACCGGAATGTACTTAAATAAAAGTTCAAAGGGCTGCAAGAATGTAAAACCCCAAGCGTGTAGCAAAGATGCAACTACCATAATAAAACATTAAAGACTCAAAAGGTCACCTAAAAAGTAACCTCAGTGTTTTTGCAAAATAATGTTGCAAATAAGCAACCAAATGTTAAAGAAGCCAACCGCATAAAGACTTACAAAAAAACAACAACTTCAAAGTCCACAAGTTGGACTATAATACAAGCAGAAAAGTTATAAAACATTCAAATTCTCCCCAGTAGAAGCATCCTGGGCTGAAGGAAGTAGAATGGTCGAGATTGGGACAGCATTAACCATTCCATCCGGTCGGCTTAGAATCTACACATTGGGCTCGGGATGGTCAACCTTAGAAGGGACGGAAGAAGCTGAAGCTGCTGAGGCTTTCCCTGGTGGTACAAGAGGAGGACCCTCATCTTCATCATCCGGGGCATGCACGATCTTGCCGTCCTTCACCACATTATTCAGACTAAATTGGGTCAGGTCGAGCTCAGGGGCAAGAACCCAGACTTGGGACTTCAAGTTCTCATAAGCATCGGTCACACTGTCCACCATGTGACCCTGGAGCTCGGCATAATCAGCCTGGGCAAACTGAATCCTCTCCCTGGCCTCCAATAGCTCGCCATCAGTGTGAGTGTAGCTCTCCTTATATTTTTTCACCGTCTCCTCAGCCAGGTTTGTAGCAGCCTCAGCAGTAGTAGCTCGAGATTTCTCCCTTTCCACATTCAACTCTAGCTTAATCACCACAGCATCAAGTTCATCCTTCAAACCCTTGATTCTGTCAAATTCAGACTTGGCATTTTCCATAAAAGCATTAGTGGCACGAACGGGAGATTCCATAACAACCTGCAATAAAGCTGCACCAATATTGGCCATCTGAATACTATTACTTGTAACAAAATCAAGATGATGAAGAATACATACATCATCCAAAGGAATCTTACCATGGGGTGCAATTAGCTCGGTAGTAAAACCCACACCATCAAAATCCTTGTCATTCAGATTATAAGAACCAACAGTTTTTTGTCATTTTACGGGAGGACCAACAGCAGTAGGAGAGGAGGAAGCATCGGAAGTCAGCCGAAGAGGGTCAGAAGGAATCACATGGATCTGAGGAGTCAGAATGACCTTCCTCGGCCCAAAAGCATCCGAGGTCGGCTTCTTCCGAGGTAGTTGGAAAGACCCTTCTCCAGAAGTCATCGCTGTCAAATTCTATGCTGCTGTCGCTTTCTTCGCTTTAAGAAAGGCCTTCACGGAGTCCGTAGATTTCACCATCTATGAAAATAGAAACCAAGAAAACAAGTTACGATTGAGGAAGGTATAAATTAGCAAATAAGCAAAAAGAAAGCTATCAAGAAAAGAAGTCGGCCACTACCCAGTTCAAGGAGGAGGGAAGGATCTCCTAGAAACCTCTTCGTGTCCAGATGAGGAGGCTCCCCCAGTTCTCCTCTAACATACTTACAAAGGCCTCCTCGACCTCATCCAAACTTTCCCAAGAGTACTTAGTTACTACTACATTTTCTTGCCAACATAAGGGGAAGGTGGGCTCATTGTTCTCATCTAAGAAAAAAAGGGTGAACACCCTCAACAGCTCAAACCTTGAAATAGTAATTCTTAAAATCCCTAAAGGACTCATCAAACATATAGAACACTTTTCTCCCTTGAGTAGCTCGGAATGAAATCTAGGAAGCTTTCTTATTAGCTAGCCCAGGCTTTGTCAACATAAAAAGATATAGAAAAAGAGTTACAGTAGGTCAGACACCCAATTCTTGACACAACAATTGAAAAATCTTTATAAAACCCCATGAGTTCGGATGGAGCTGAGATGGGGCTACATTACAAGACCACAACAGGTCGGTCTCAAAGGCAGAAAAAGGGATGGTGATACTCATTTGACTAAAAAAGTAGTCATAAGCATAGAAAAAGAGATGTTCCCCCTGAGTTAAGAAAGGAAAACTAACCCTCTCCTCAAGGTCAGGCGACACCAATTCATAATTCTTCTCTTCGTTCTTATCACTACAAATCCTATGGAACCTCCTAAGCCTTATATAGTACTCAAGATCAGCTATGGTCTCACACATTAGAACTATTGAATCCAGTTAATCGGCCATACCAGTAGGAACTTTCGAAGACATCTCGACAATATTTTTTCGTGAAGACATACAACAAACTACACCTACAGCAAAGTAAGATAACAGGGGTCACTACTAAACAACTCGGACAAAATCAAAGAAGAGAAGGAACAAAAAATAAACACATAGGTAGGGCAACAAAAAGGGCACCCCAGGGTCTATGAAAACAAAGAATACTTAGCAAAAACCAGGGACACCCTTTGGAGGCAACAACAAGGCAAGAACCCAGAAAAAAGAAGTCGACACAAATATCCGTGCCCTAAACCGGCCATAACCCTTTCAAACAAAAAGTACAAGGAGTTCAATCATTTTTTTGTAGCATCTCTCCATACAAACAACAAAGACCATGATTATCACAGACCACGCAGAGAACCATCAAGAAAGTTTCAACCATTATTCTACCAAAAGCTCAACCTAAAGTACCAGCATTCCCTTATACATTCCCCAACATAATCAAAACTACCGATAGCAATAGAAACTCAAAGATGCACATTTTAATAAAAAGAGGAGCAATAGGAAAACCACGACGTCAATCGAAAACAAAGATTCAATCTCTTTGCAAAAGGATCAAGCTTCTCAAGACGAACTCAATAAAAATCAAAACTTTGCAAACATACAACAGTGAAAGCATACATAAAGACGACCATCGAAACGTAAAAGGAAGGAGAATACCAACCTGTGGAAGAAGAGGAAACAAGCGCAAGGGAAGAAGCGACGATTGAATCTGCGCCAACGAACACTCTTGAGCAAAGAAGATAGAAAGCTTGTGGGCATGAAAACAAGTGAAAGCAGACGAACGAAGCACCTCAGCAAATAACAAGCAAAGAGCAAAGAGAAAGGAAAGAAAAAACTGAAAATGATTCTTTAAATTTCAAAATGAAATGCAAAAGAGGGAAAGGTGGAAACGGAAAAGGGAAATTAATTAGCTTTTAAGCCCTCACACGTTCCCAAAGAAAGCGCAACGCACGCTACAATTAAAAAAGAAAGAAAGAAATCGACTGGAAGCAAATGCTCGAGCTCGACTTCCTCAAAGGGGTTGAAGTCTAGAGACACGACTTCAAGGTAAAGATCAAACTCAAGCAGGGGAACTGTTCATACCCTGCGTCGAGCTATGCGCCTTGGGCTGATTGAAGACAAGAGCGACCGACCTCTTCAGGTTGGGTCACCCCCAATCTTTCCTTAAAGAGTTCGGCCAAATCGCCATGGAGGCCCAAGCAGACCCCAAACGAAGGAACACAGCCCATTCTAAAGGTGGTAAAGCCTAGAAAGATGAGGTGATTCCCCTAAAAGTTAAGATAGGTGAGCTAACTTATCTTAAAGGACACCCCACACTACTATAAATACACTGGAGCACCCAGGTATAACTCATACTTTGATTCTACAAAAAATCCTGCCTAAAGCACATGCTAACTTAAGCATCGGAGTCTCTACCTGATCGGACACAGCAACACTGACCAGTACAGAAGATCTCGTCTGAGATCGACCCTCAGTTTTAGGTAACCCTCGGAACAGCCGCAGACATGCCCGGTATTGATCCCAGACTAATATGCTATAAATTAGCAGTATATCTTGGATCTCGCCTAGTACAACAGAAGCGTAGATACAACAGAAGCGTAGAAAAATCAGCACAGAGAGGTCGCATCCATAGAGGAATAGGTACAGGCCTTGCTAGAGGCAGGGTTTATAAGGGAGGTAAAGTACCCATTATGGCTAGCCAACGTAGTACTGGTCAAAAAGTGAAATAGAAAGTGGCAGATGTGTACTGATTACACCGACCTCAACAAAGCCTGCCCAAAAGATCCCTACCCATTCCTGAATATAGACACACTAGTCGATGCTTCATCGGGATACAAGTACCTCTCCTTCATGGACGCTTACTCAGGATACAACCAAATCTTGATGTATCAACCCGACCAGGAGAAAACCTCATTCCTAACCCCAAAAGTAAACTATTGCTACGTGGTCATGCCATTCAGACTAAAGAACACAGGAGCTACGTACCAAAGATTGATGAACAAAGCTTTTGTAAACCACATTGGGAAGCTGATGGAGGTTTATGTAGACGACATGCTGGTAAAGACACAAAGAGAGGAAACGTTGTTATCCAACCTCACTGAAGTGTTTGACACCATAAGAAAATATGGGATGAGACTTAATCCCGCAAAGTGCACTTTTACGGTAGAAGCTGGCAGATTCTTGGGCTTTATGCTCACCCAAAGGGGGATCGAAGCAAACCCAGATAAATGCCAGGCCATACTTAGCATGAAAATCCAAACCTGTGTAAAAGAGGTACAACAGCTCAATGGAAGACTAGCGGCCCTGTCTAGATTCCTAGCTGGGTCGGCCTTAAGATCTCTCCCTTTCTACGCAATACTAAGGAAAGGAAAGAGGTTCGAATGGACCCCAAAATGTGAACAAGCCTTCTAAGACTTCAAGACATTCTTGGGGCGACCACCTATCCTAACCCGACCTAGGAAAGGTGATGAACTAATCCTATACCTCGCCGTAGGAAGTCAGGCAATAGCCTCAGCACTAGTCAGAGAAGACGAAAGCGGGCAACAACCTATCTGCTTCATCAGTAAGGCTCTACAATGGGTTGAACTAAACTATCAAAAGATAGAAAAGTTTGCCTATACCCTTATACTTACTTCTCGACGACTCTGACCATACTTTCAGGCCCGCACAATCAGAGTGCGGACCAATCAACCCATAAAAAGTATTCTATAGAAAACAAACTTAGCTGGAAGCCCGGATAGCCATCAATCCCAATACCTGGCCGATTTTGTTGCAGAATACACCGATACCCCAGACACCCCCACTAGTTGGAACCTCTACATTTACAGTTCATCAAACAAAGCCAGAAGCGGAGCCAGAGTAATCCTAGAAAATAATCAAGGTACTCAACTGGAGCTCTCCTTAAAATTTGATTTTCCTTCCTCAAACAACCAAGCCGAGTAAAAACCCCTATTGGCAGGTTTGAAGCTGGCTAGGGAGGTCGAAGCTCAAAAGCTTACCATTTTCAGCGACTCACAGGTAGTCACTTCCCAAATAAAAGGGAGCTACCAGGCTAAGGATCACACCATGAATAAATACCTAGACAAGACCAGAGCACAGCTCATGAAATTCATGGGATATGAGATCCGACATATACCTCAGAAACAAAATGTCTGAGCTGATGCACTTTCAAAACTAGCCAGCACCAAACCCGGGGGCAACAATAGAAGCCTCATCCAATAAACACTACAAAATCCATCAACCTTGGAAGAAAAGAAGGTCTTAAGCATATCAGACCAAGACCAAGGATGGATGACTCCTATAATCAGTTTTATCAGGTCTGAAACACTCCCTGCAAATAAAAAGTAGGCAAAAAGGCTAGTACGGGAAGCACAGTACTATACCATAGTGCACGACACCCTATATAGGAGAGGAATCTCTACACCCCTCCTACAATGTATCCCGACCTCTGCTACAAGGGAAGTTCTAGAGGAAGTCCACAGTGGCATGTGCGGCAACCACATCGGGGCACGAGCTCTTTCCAAAACGGTACTCTGAGCTAGTTTTTACTTGCCAGCCTTGCAAAAGGAAGCAACGAAGTTTGTTAAAATATGCCCCCTATTCCAGAAGCACGCCAACTTTTATATCGCACTACCAGAGGAACTCATCTACGTGACTTCACCCTAGCCATTTGCAAAATGGGGGCTCAACCTCCTCGAGCCATTCCTCCAGGGATCAGGACAAGTCAAGTTTCTCATTGTGAGAATAGACTATTTTACAAAATGGATTGAGGCAGAGCCTTTAGCCACTGCCACCGCCCAAAGAAGTCGGAAGTTCCTATATAGAAACATTTTCACAAGGTTTGAGGTCCCATACTCCATCACCACAGATAATGGCACTCAATTCACTGACACAGGCTTCAGAAACCTGGAAGCCAATTTGAAAATTAGGCACCAGTTCACTTCTGTAGAACAACCACAGGCCAATAAACAGGCGGAAGCTGCCAACAAAGTCATATTGGCCGAGCTAAAATAGAGATTACAGGATGCTAAAGGAGCTTGGGCCAAAGATCTCACAAGTCCTATGGGCATATCGGACAACACCAGACTCCACCACCGGGGAATCACCCTTCCGACTTGCTTACGGAATGGAGGCAGTGATCCCCGTGGAAGTAGAAGAAAGATCTCCTAGAGTGATCCTCTACAACGAAGACACCAACTCTCAAGCTCAAAGGGAAGAGCTCGACCTACTTCCAGAAGTCCGAAAAAGAGTTCGGATTAGAGAGGAAGCACTAAAGCGTCGATGACTTTAAGGTACAATCGGAAGGTAATCTAGCGAAGCTTCGCCACCAAGGATCTCATCTTAATCCGAAATGATATCGGAGCAGGTCGGTCAGGAGAAGGGAAGCTAGCAGCCAACTAGAAAGGACCATACCAAGTCACAGAAGTACTAGGAAAAGGTTACTATAAGGTGGCCAACCTCCAAAGGTGAGTGCCACCAAGGTCATGGCATGCCTGTAACCTAAGAAGGTACTATAGCTAGGAAAAAGATCTTCAGCCAAGGTGCACTTGATGTTGGGGAGTTTATCGTCGATTTAGATTTCCACAAAGTAGAATTTCATTCGTTGAAAGTATAGTCTAGATCAACAATTGACTCTCAAATCAAATAATCCAATTCAAATCAAAATAAACCGAAATCGAGAGTACCTTAACCTCGGGTCATTCTCCTTAGGAACTAATGCCAACGAGTGCACAATCTTGGGTGTGAGAAAGCAAGGGTTTTTATGATGAAGCAAGCAATAAAGAGATAAAAGAACTGATGCAGGTGGAAACTTGTCTCTCAACAAATCTCCCTTCGGCAAGTGTACCGAATAGTCGTCAAGTAATACTCACAATAGAGTGAGGTCGAATCCCACAGAGATTAACGGATTAAGCAATCAATGGTTAATTGATTATCCTAGTTAGACGAATCATATTGGAGTGATAGGTAACAAGGAAATGTAAATGGCAGAAAAGTAAAGAAAGCAATAAATTGCAGAGGAGTAAAATGGCAAGAAAAGTAAATGTAAGAACTAAAAATAAAATAAACATTGGGATCAAGAGATGTTGCAATTCTCCGGATCAAGTTCATTCTCATCTCCTCCTCAATCAATGCATTCATTGATCTCCTTGGCAATCTTAAGTGATTGGATTCCAATTTCATGGTAACCCAATCTCTCAAATCTTGATCAATAGCCAATTCCTTGGTCAATTTCTCATGAGAAGAGATGAAGTATGGTCACTGATTATACCACATGCATTTCCCAAATCAAGTATTGGGGGGATTATAGTCACATATCCATCCCAACCCAACTTGGTCCAGCATGAGAAAGCATTTCTAGCATGATCTTTTCATTCCTCTTCCAAGGTTCCAAAGAGATCCAATTATGGAGAGTTTCTTTTCCAAGACAACTAACCAATTTAATTAAGATTGAAAGCTTTCTAGTAAGATCAAGAGAAAAGAAAGAAGAAGAAGAATGAAAACTAATATTGATCCATTGAATCACATAGAGCTCTCTAACCCAATGAAAAGAGTTAGTTGATCATTGCTCTACCCAAAATAGAAAAGAAAGAAAGTGCAGAAAAATAAAGATGAAGATTAAACTGCAATTAAAACTTCAAAATTCATAAATGGAGGGTACAAAGAAAAGAAACTACTCCTAAGGAAGAAAAGAAGAGAAAAGGAAGAAGAGTGGTTGAGGGGAGGGGTCCAAAGACCCACCCCCTTGGAGTGTGCCAATTCACAGAAGTTCGAATTGGTCTTCACTCTCTCCCCCTTCCTTCAATTCTCTCGTCTCTCCCAAGATACTTTCAATGTAAAGACTAAGGCCTTTATATAGGCTCTTCTCAATTACAAAATGAAATTAAAAGCAAATTACATTTAAATGAAAATTCCTATTCTAGATGCTTCTTGTGGCCTTGATTGGTTGACACTTGTGGGCTTGCTTCCTTGAGGTTGGGTGGTCCTTGAGGCCCATGGTGAAATGCTGCGCAGTTGGTGTTTTTGGGGCTTAAAAAATGCCTCTTGTTTGTGCTTCAATTTCATCCCCACTATAGACTATTATATATCTTTGGAAAGCTCTGAATGTCAGCTTTCTAACGCAATGAGAATCACCTCAATTGAATCTCTGTAACTCAAGTTATGCTCCTTTGAAGTGGACATGGTCGTTGGCATAGTTGCTAGCGTTAATGGAAAACTTGAGTGCCAATAACGCTAGCGACCAGGGCTTCATTATTGCCAATTTTTGGAGTTCAAACTTATTGTCCACCCCATACTATTATATATTGTTGGAAATCGCTAGATGTCTACTTTCCAACGCCCTTGAAAGCGCATCATTTGGAGCTCTACAGCTCGAGTTATACTTCTTGGAAGGTGAAGAGGTCAGCTGGCCTTACTATAGGTTGATACCATGTTCATCCTTGCACCTTTGGGGCAAGTTTTCTCCCTCAAATTTATTGTCCACCATGTAGTGCCATATATGCTTGGAAAGCTCTAGAATCCTACTTTCCAATGCCACTAGAATCACCTCATTTGGAGTTTTGTGGCTCAAGTTATTCTTGTTTGAAGAAGGCATGGTCAGGCTGCTAGGTGGGAATTTTTGCCCACGTTAACTACCACGTTAACTAAGTTAACGTGGGAGTTAACGTGGCTTATTGTGGCTTGTGTGGGCTCCTTCCAACGTTAGTGACAATGTTGGGTGTCACTAACATTGGGGATCACCTTTCTTCTTCACGTTAACTTCCACGTTAACTAAGTTAACGTGGGAGTTAACGTGGCTTCTTGGGGATAGTGTGGGTTTCTTCAAACGTTAGTGACAATGTTTGGTGTCACTGACGTTGTCGACAACCTTGTTTCTTCACGTTAGCTTCCACGTTAACTAGGTTAACGTGGGAGTTAACGTGGTTTCTTGTGACTTGGCCACCGTTAGTGATAAAGTTGAATGTCACTAACGTTGGCGTCCCCTTTTCTTCTTAACGTTAGAAGCCACGTTAACTAAGTTAACGTGGCAACTAACGTGGCCACTTATGAGCTTGGTCCAACGTTAGTGATAATGTTAAGTGTCACTAACGTTGGCTCCATTTCCTTTCTTCAAAGTTAATGCCACTAACTTTTCTCACTAACGTTGGGGCTTTCCTTCCTTCCACGTTAGTGTAACTAACGTAGCCACTAACGTGGCTCTTCTCTTCTTCTTTTGGCCTGAAGTCAATCAAACAAAGTGCATCAAAGTCTTGCTCTTAATCATGGGATCATGCATCATCCAATTTATCATTCAATTTATGCATAATTCTCATGAAATCATTCAAAATTCACAATGTTTGCTTGAATCATGGTATGATTGCATTTTCAACTAAATAATTGCTTATTTCTTAAGAAAATGCATGAAACCAACCTAAAGCATACAAAAAATGGCTAGTAAAACTAGCCAAGATGCCCTGGCATCAAGAACAAGACAAAATTTCAATTAATAAACTAATGAAAGAACTAAAAAACTATGTATGTAATATAAACAAGTAAAGCTATAAAGTAAATGACAAAGTGGTTTAAGACATAAAAGAAACCTTGACTTAGGATGAGTTATGGAATCCCTTCCTTGCCATAACCACAACTATGATAATTATCATGCGTTAGTCTTGCCTAGTCAACCCTACCATCGAGGAGAAAGTCAAGCAACCATAATTGACCTTAATCCATAAGTCCTATCCAACTTACCAAACTAGTTGATAAAAGGCTAGCTTTAATGGAAACAATAGTCAATTAACTCCCCAAGAATTACCACTAAATGTTGGACATTATGACTCTAGTAATCCATAAACTTATTTTTCCCAAGCCAAGGGGTAGAAATCTACCCAAAAATTAAGATTGACATTTCATCAAACACCTAGTATGCATAAACATAAAACATGGCAAAATTAGGAAAATGGTAAAAGCTATGAACTATAAATGATTAAACTCAATAAAAGCAATACAAACAAACATAAAAGATCCATTAAACATCAAATTAAACAACTAGAAATCAAAATTGCAAGATTATGTAAATTGACAAAAGAGATGAAAATGAAAGAAAATGTAGAACAAGCAATGTATTAAAAGAGACAATTAAAGGAATACTTACAATAAAAGTTGCTAGAATCCAAAATCAAACTTGAAGTGTAAAATTCTTCAAAACCTAATTAAACCCTAAGAGAGAAAACCTAAAACTACTCTACACTACTCCTAATGTGTTTTTGCAATTCTAAGATGGCTCTCTTGATAAGTGTTGCATTCCCCTTTATATAGCCTCTCAAACCGCCTCCAAGCCTTCAGAAATAAGCCAAGAAATCCCCAAAATCATGAGTCACATGCATTTTTAATAGAGGCATGCGCTGGGACCTGTGCGGGCGCACAGATGTGTACGTCCGCACACTTTGCTGAATTTCCTCCTGTGCGTACGCACATGGGGTTGTACATACGCACACTTCATGATGCTCTGGATTCGCTCTGCTTGGGTTCCTGTGCGTACGCACAGATGGTTATGCGCAGGCACACATACTGATTTCCTTCTTGTGCGTACGCACAGATGGTTGTCCGCACGCACACTTTGCTGGGTGCTTCCTCCTTGTTTTGTTCATGTTTTCCCCCTTTGTACATGCTTCCTTCCACTTTTGGCCATCCATTCTCGCCTTCTATAACCTGAAATCACTCACGAAACATATCACGGCATCGAATGGCATAATAGTGGATTTGAAATCCTCAATTCAGGCACAAAAATGCATGTTTTCACATTTAAGTTCAATTTAGAGATCAAACACAAAAGTATGCTATTTTAGTGAATAAGTGTGAGATTATGTGATGAAATCCACTCAAATCAAGATAAAATATATCGTCAAATATGGATTCATCAGCACTCTTTTCTTAAAAAAGGTTTTCTAATGAGGCACCAGGCCGAGATCTAAAGGCTGCCTGAAGCTAGAAGGGTAAGCATTCATATGTATACACTCTTATTTATATTTTTTCATTGGAATAAAAATTATCAATTCCCTAAAAAAGTTTCCTACCAAGACGCATTAATTTATGACTCAAAAAACGCAAAATTCATCGACTGACCAAAAAAGAGTTCGGCAAGGTGAAGCGATAAAAGCTCGAGTAAATGCAAGAAGTTATAAAAAGTAACCCACATAAAATGACCTGACGAGGTTGGACTAAAGTGGGATTATTAAAAATAACTTGAGAAAAACTGACAGAGAAGTCCGACCAATAAAAGGATCACTAAAAAGGGAACAAGTAAAAGCCAAAAAAGACTCAAGGACTGCTCAAAAGCATCCCAAGAGTTTAAAGTGTTTTTTGATTAAAAGCAAGAAGCAACTAGCACAAGTATCGGCGAAGTCATCTATGAAAACTTATACAATCCAAAAAGTTCAAAAGGTCCACAAGCCGGACCCTACAAATACCAAAGCAAGATATAAAAAGATACTATAAAGGATCCAGGTTCGCTCCAGAAGCTACTGACGTGGCGGAAATTGGCGAGTTAAGAATTTATTAATAGGGATACGTTGCAAGTACAGTCCTTAACTAACCAAAAATCCGCTTATCAATTTAAAAGGGTTTGTCACAATATTTAAAATTAAATTACTGGGAGTATGAATCCCAGGTCGTCTCCCAACGAGTTGCAGAGAGATGTGCTATTTTATCAATCGGTTGTTTTCAAAAGTGGTTGAGTTGATAAACAGAAATTTAAATTTGAGAATTTAATTTAATTTAAATAAAAGCCTTGACTGGGGGTAGATTAGTTGGAAGCCTTATTCTTGTTGAAATACTCAAGATTAATTAATAATTGGAAGTTACTCTGCTTAGTTAACCCTTACTAGGTAAAGGAAAGTCAAGCAAGTTGGAAATCAGTTTCTAGTCATAAGTCCTAATCCTCTCCCTTGGGAAGGACTAGAGTTAATGATTAGAGGGTGATTCAACAATAAACCCAATTATAATTTCTCTCTTGAGTAGTTTAACTCAAGGGTTCCTTTCAATCATCCCCAATCAAGTCATGGAACTACTCACTCATCATAATTATAAATTTCGCAGAATTAATGGTGAAAATAAAAGAAGACATGATAAACAATAATAAAAGGATTAATTAAAAGTAAAAATAGTCTATATTAATAACTTGTAAAAATAAGCCGAAGTCAACTTTAGAGGGATTAAAAATATGGAAGAATAAATATAAAAAGTAAATAACAAAATAAGATGACTAGTACTAGAGGTAGACTCTTCTCAAAAGATAAAGCCAAAATCTTTCAATGCTAATTATGAATGTTCCAGTGAGTGAAAAACCTAGGGGAGGATTACATCTAGATCTAAAACTAAAAGTTATGCAGAATGAATTGTGTGTCTCGTTTTTGCATGTTCCTTGACTCTAGTTTGTAATTCCGGGCCTGGTGGACAAAATTGTGATCATCAACAATGGCTCCAAAGACTTGGTGCTCTCAAACGTAAATCACACTTTGTCACAACTCCGCACAACTAACCAGCAAGTGTACTGGGTCGTCCAAGTAATACCTTACGTGAGTAAGGGTCGATCCCACAGAGATTGTTGGTATGAAGCAAGCTATGGTCATCTTGTAAATCTCAGTTAGGCGGATAATAAATAAATAAGTGCATGGAGGTGCTGTGTTCCTTCTGAATCTCTGCTTTCCTACTGCTTTCATCCAATCCTTCTTACTCCTTTCCATGGCAAGCTGTATGTAGGGCATCACCGTTATCAATGGCTACATCCCATCCTCTCAGTGAAAATGGTCCAAATGCTCTGTCACAGCACGGCTAATCATCTGTCGGTTCTCGATCATGTTGGAATAGAATCCCTTGATTCTTTTGCGTTTGTCATCACGCCCAGCAATCGCGAGTTTGAAGCTCGTCACAGTCATTCAATTCCGGAATCCTACTCGGAATACCACAGACAAGGTTAGACTTTCTTGATTCCCATGAATGCCGCCATCAATTCTAGCTTATACCACGAAGATTCTAATTAAGGAATCCAAGAGATATGCGCCCGGTCTAAGGTAGAACGGAAGTGGTTGTCAGTCACGCGTTCATAGGTGAGAATGATGATGAGTTTCACGGATCATCACATTCATCATTTTGAAGTGCAACGAATATCTTAAAATAAGAATAAGTCGAATTGAATAGAAAATAGTAGTACTTGCATTGAAACTTGAGGTACAGCAGAGCTCCACACCCTTAATCTATGGTGTGTAGAAACTCCACCGTTGAAAATACATAAGTGATGAAGGTCCAGGCATGGCTGAATAGCCAGCCTCCATGAAAGACCGAATTTTTAAAAGACTAGATAGTCAAAAGACTTCTAATAAACTAGTAAAAAGTTCTATTTATACTAAACTAGCTACTAGGGTTTACAGAAGTAAGTAATTGATGTATAAATTCACTTCCAGGGCCCACTTGGTGTGTGCTTGGGCTGAGCTTGATCTATCCACGAGCTGAGGCTTCTCTTGGAGTTGAACGCCAAGTTGTAATGTGTATTGGGCGTTCAACTCTGGTTCGTGACGTGTTTCTGGTGTTTGACTCCAGAATGCAGCATGGAACTGGCGTTGACCGCCAGTTTACATTGTCTAATTTCGAATAAAGTATGGACTATTATATATTACTGGAAAGCTCTGGATGTCTATTTTCGAACGCCATTGAGATCGCGCCATTTGGAGTTTTGTAGCACCACAAAATCCATTTTGAGTGTAGGGAGGTCAGATTCCAACAGCATCAGTAGTCCTTTGTCAGCCTCCTATCGAAGTTTTGCTCAGGTCCCTCAATATCAGCCAGAAAATACCTGAAATCATAGAAAAACACACAAAATCATAGTCAAATCCAGAAATGTGAATTTATCATAAAAACGAATGAAAACATCCCTAAAAGTAACTAGATCATACTAAAAACTACCTAAAAACAATGCCAAAAAGCGTATAAATTATCCGCTCATCACAACACCAAACTTAAATTGTTGCTTGTCCCCAAGCAACTGAAGATCAATTAGGATAAAAGAAGAGAATATACTATAAATCCCAAAATATAAATGAATATTAATTCTAATTAGATGAGCGGGACTTGTAGCTTTTTGCTTCTGAACAGTTTTGGCATCTCACTTTTTCCTTTGAAGTTCAGAATGATTGGCTTCTCTAGGAACTTAGAATTTCGGATAGTGTTATTGATTCTCCTAGTTAAGTATGTTGATTCTTGAACACAGCTACTTTTATGAGTCTTGGCCGTGGCCCTAAGCATTTTGTTTTCCAGTATTACCACCGGATACATAAATGCCACAGACACAT
>NC_029780.3:65896635-65949164 GCF_000817695.3 Arachis duranensis | reverse complement strand
GCAGGAATGTAAAGGCCTTCAACCTTCACAAACACGTCCTCTACCAATCCATAAACTTGTCTTACTGACTTGTCTGCCATTTATAATGAGAATATGGCAGGTTGTACCTCAATGATCCCTAGTTTCTCCATTACAGAGAGTGGCATAAGATTTATGCTTGACCCCAAGTCACATAGAGCCTTGTTTAAAGGTCATGGTGCCTATGGTACAGGGTATTAAGAATTTTCCAGGATCTTGTCTCTTTTGAGGTAATGTTTGCTGAACCCATGTATCTAGTTCACTAATGAGCAAGGGAGGTTCACCTTCCCAAGTCTTATTACCAAACAACTTGGCATTCAGCTTCATGATAGCTCCTAAATATTGAGCAACTTGCTCTCCAGTTACATCTTCATCCTCTTCAGAGGAAGAATAGTCTTTAGAGCTCATGAATGGCAGAAGAAAGTTTAATGGAATCTCTATGGTCTCTATATGAGCCTCAGATTCCTTTAGGTTCTCAATAGGGGACTCCTTCTTGCTCAGAGGACGTCCCAGGAGGTCTTCCTCACCAGGATTTTCGTCCTTTCCTCCCTCTCTGCATTCGGCCATATTGACTATATCAATAGCCTTGCACTCTCTCTTTGGATTCTCTTCTGTATTGCTTGGGAGAGTACTAGAAGGAGTTTCAGTTACTTTCTTACTCAGCTGGCCCACTTGTGCCTTCAAATTTCTAATGGAGGACCTTGTTTCACTCATGAAACTTAAAGTGACCTCGGACAGATCAGAGACTATATTTGCTAAATTAGAGGAGCTCTGCTCATAATTCTCTATCTGTTGCTGAGAAGATGATGGAAAAGGCTTGCTATTGCTAAACCTGTTTCTTCCACCATTATTAAAGCCTTGTTGAGGCTTTTGTTGATCCTTCCATGAGAAATTTGGATGATTTCTCCATGATGAATTATAGGTGTTTCCATAAGGTTCAACCATGTAATTTACCTCTACCACTGCAGGGTTCTCAGGATCATAAGCTTCTTCTTCAGAAGATGCCTCTTTAGTACTATTGGATGCATTTTGCTATCCATTCAGACTTTGAGAAATCATGTTGACTTGCTGAGTCAACACTTTGTTCTGAGCCAATATGGCATTCAGAGCATCAATTTCAAGAACTCCCTTCCTCTGAGGCGTCCCATTATTCACGAAATTCCTCTCATAAGTGTACATGAATTGGTTATTTGCAACCATGTCAATAAGTTCTTGAGCTTCTGCAGGCATTTTCTTTAGGTGAATGGATCCACCTGCAGAATGGTCCAATGATTTTTTGGAAAACTCAGATAGACCATAATAGAATATATCTAATATGGTCCATTCTGAAAACATGTCAGAAGGACACTTTTTGGTCATCTGCTTGTATCTTTCCCAAGCTTCATAAAGGGATTCACCATCTTTTTGCTTGAAGGTCTGAACATCCACTCTAAGCATGCTTAACTTTTGAGGAGGAAAGAATTTATCCAAGAAGGCCGTGACCAACTTGTCCTAGGAGTCCGGGCTATCTTTCGGTTGTGTGTCCAACCATGTTCTAGCTCTGTCTCTTACAGCAAAATGGAAAAGCATGAGCCTATAGACTTCAGGATCTATTCGTCTTAACAGTCTCACAAATCTGCAAGAACTCAGTTAAAAACTGGTAAGGATCTTCAGATGGAAGTCCATAAAACTTGCAGTTCTGTTGCATTAAAGCAACTAATTGAGGTTTCAGCTTAAAATTGTTTGCTCCAATGGCAGGAATTGAGATGCTTCTTCCATCAAACTTGGACATGGGTTTAGTAAAATCACCAAGCATCCTCCTTGCATTATTTTTGTTGGGTTCGACTACCATCTCCTTCTCTTGTTCGATAATATCAGAAAGGTTACCTCTGGATTGTTGTAATTTAGCTTCTCTTAGTTTCCTCTTCAGAGTCCTTTCAGGTTCAGGATCAGCTTCAACAAGAGTGCCTTTTTCCTTGTTCCTGCTCATAAGAAAGAGAAGAGAAAAAGAAAAGGAAGAGGAATCATCTATGTCATAGTAAAGAGGATCCTTATTATTAGTAGAAGAAGAAAGGGGATAAGGATTAAGAAGAAGGAATAATCCAAACACAAGGGTAAAGATAGAGGAAGTGATTGGAGATGAAGAGAGGTGAAGAGAAGTGTTAGTAAATAAATAAATAAATAGAAGAAGATGAGAGAGAGAATTCAAAAATTAATTTTGAAAAGGAGTTAGTGATTTTCGAAAATTAAAGATGAGATAGAATTAAAATTAAAATTTAAAACAATCAACTAATTTAAAAAGAATTTTGAAAAAGGGATGAGATATTTTCGAAAATTAGAGAGGGAGAAGTAGTTAGGTGGTTTTGAGAAAGATAAGAAACAAACAAAAAGTTAATTAGTTAGTTGAAAAAGATATTAAAATCAAATTTGAAGAGATAAGAAGATAAGAGGTTAGATAAGATATTTTAAAATCAAATTTTTGAAAAAGATAAAATTTTGAAAAAGATATGATATAAAAGATATGATAAAAAGATATAAAGAAGATATGATTTTTAAGAAAAAGGTATTTTGAAAAAGATTAAATTTTTAAAATTAAAATTAATTACTTAACTAACAAGAAACTAAAATATATGATTCTAGAATTTAAAGATTGAAACTTTCTTAACAAGAAAGTAACAAACTTCAAATTTTTGAATCAATCACATTAATTGTTAGTGTAATTTCGAAAATTTGAAATAAACTTAAGAAATAGATTTTGAAAATAATTTTAAAATTTTCGAAATTAATAAGATAAAAATGAAAAAGATTTGATTTTTGAGAAAAAAAATTTTTGAAAAAATAGAATTTTTAAAATTGAAAATTTGACTTGACTTATGAGAAACAACTAATTTTAAAATTTTTTGACTAAGTCAACTCAAATTTTTGAAAATTAGGAGACAAAACACAAATATGACCCAAAACATGAAAATTTTGGATCAAAACTAGTGATGCATTCAAGAACACTATGAATGTCAAGATGAA
Source organism: Arachis duranensis (assembly GCF_000817695.3). NCBI lineage: Eukaryota > Viridiplantae > Streptophyta > Magnoliopsida > Fabales > Fabaceae > Arachis > Arachis duranensis. The sequence continues at coordinate 65,946,146 of NC_029780.3, read as the reverse complement.
CACCAAGAACACTTTGAAGATCATGATGAACATCAAGAACATATTTTTGAAAATTTTTTTATGCAAAGAAAACATGAAAGACACCAAACTTAGAATTCTTTAATGCATGGATACTTTGAATGCAAAAATGCATATGAAAAACAATAAAAGACACAAAACAAGAAAACATCAAGATCAAACAAGAAGATTTACCAAGAACAACTTGAAGATTATGAAGAACACTATGAATGCATGAATTTTTCGAAAAATGCATAATAATTTTTAAAACATTGAATTGACACCAAACTTAAAAATTGACTCAAGACTCAAACAAGAAACAAAAAATATTTTTGATTTTTATGATTTTATGATTTTTTTGTATTTTCTTAATAAATTTTTCGAAACTATTCTTTAGAAAAATGAAAATAAAGAAATTTTTTTTGAAAGATTTTTGAAAACTTTTTGAAAAGAAAATTACCTAATCTGAGCAACAAGATGAACCGTTAGTTATCCAAACTCGAACAATCCCCGACAACGGCGCTAAAAACTTGGTGGACGAAATTGTGATCATCAACAATGGCTCCAAAGACTTGGTGCTCTCAAACGTAAATCACACTTTGTCATAACTCCGCACAACTAACCAGCAAGTGTACTGGGTCGTCCAAGTAATACCTTACGTGAGTAAGGGTCGATCCTACAGAGATTGTTGGTATGAAGCAAGCTATGGTCATCTTGTAAATCTCAGTTAGGTGGATAATAAATGTTATGGAGTTTTCGAATAGAAAATAAATAAAACAGAAAATAAAGATAGAGTTACTCATGTAATTCAATGGTGGGAATTTCAGATAAGTGCATGGAGATGCTGTGTTCCTTCTAAATCTCTGCTTTCCTACTGCTTTCATCCAATCCTTCTTACTCCTTTCCATGGCAAGCTGTATGTAGGGCATCACCGTTATCAATGGCTACATCCCATCCTCTCAGCGAAAATGGTCAAATGCTCTGTCACAGCACGGCTAATCATCTGTCGGTTCTCGATCATGTTGGAATAGAATCCCTTGATTCTTTTGCGTTTGTCATTATGCCCAGCAATCGCGAGTTTGAAGCTCGTCACAGTCATTCAATTCTAGAATCCTACTCAAAATACCACAGACAAGGTTAGACTTTCCGGATTCCCATGAATGCCGCCATCAATTCTAGCTTATACCACGAAGATTCTGATTAAGGAATCCAAGAGATATGCGCCCGGTCTATGGTAGAACGGAAGTGGTTGTCAGTCACGCGTTCATAGGTGAAAATGATGATGAGTGTCACGGATCATCACATTCATCATGTTGAAGTACAACGAATATCTTAGAATAAGAGTAAGTCAAATTCAATAGAAAATAGTAGTACTTGCATTGAAACTTGAGGTACAGCAGAGCTCTACACCCTTAATCTATGGTGTGTAGAAACTCCACCGTTGAAAATGCATAAGTGATGAAGGTCCAGGCATGGCCGAATAGCCAGCCTCCATGAAAAACCAAATGGTCAAAAGACTAGATAGTCAAAAGACTTCTAATAAACTAGTAAAAAGTTCTATTTATACTAAACTAGCTACTATGGTTTACAAAAGTAAGTAATTGATGCATAAATTTACTTCCGGGGCCCACTTGGTGTGTGCTTAGGATGAGCTTGATCTATCCACGAGCTGAGGCTTCTCTTGGAGTTGAACACCAAGTTGTAACGTGTTTTGGGCGTTCAACTCTGGTTCATGACGTGTTTCTGGCGTTTGACTCCAGAATGCAGCATGGAACTGGCGTTGAGCGCCAGTTTACATCATCTAATTTTGAATAAAGTATGGACTATTATATATTGCTGGAAAGCTCTGGATGTCTACTTTCCAACGCCGTTGAGAACGCGCTATTTAGAGTTCTCTAGCTCCAGAAAATTTATTTTGAGTGCAGGGAGGTCAGATTTCAACAGCATTAGCAGTCCTTTGTTAGCCTCGTATCAGAGTTTTGCTCAGGTCCCTCAATTACAGCCAGAAAATACCTGAAATCACAAAAAAACTCACAAACTCATAGTAAAGTCTAGAAATATGAATTTAGCATAAAAACTAATGAAAACATCCCTAAAAGTAACTAGATCAAACTAAAAACTACCTAAAAATAATGCCAAAAAGCGTATAAATTATCCGCACATCAGGGCCGAAAACTGGGTTGAAATCCAGCCCAGAAACTCTGCCAGTGACTTCTGAAATTCTGCAGATCACGCACGTCACGCGGACGCGTCATTCGGCGTTTGTTTTTTCCATGCGGGCGCGTCGTCCATGCCTCTGCGTCGCTTCTGCTTTTCCAATCCACGCGTCCGCGTCACTTATGCGGCCGCGTCACTATGAATTCCTCTCTTCCGTGCGATCGCGTCGCTGACGCGTACGCGTCACTTCTCGCTGGTCATCTCCTAAATTTCTTGTATTCCTTCTATTTTCTGCAAGCTTCCTTCCCAATCTCTTATTCATTCATGCCCTATAAAGCCTGAAACACTTAACACACAGATCACGGCATCGATTGGAATAAAGGGAGATTAAAATACCTAATTAAAGGTCTCCAGGAAGTAAGTTTTCAATCATGTAATCATTTTAGGAAGGAAATATAATTGCATGCTAATTATATGAATAAGTGGGTAAAGACCATAATAAAACCACATAATTAAACACATTGTAAACCATAAAATAGTGGTTTATCAACCTCCCCACACTTAAACATTAGCATGTCCTCATGCTTATTTGAAGGAGATAGAATAAATGAGTAGGAACATGTAAAAACTCATGTAATGCAATGCAACCTATATATGTGAATGCAACTATATGATTCTTGTCCACTTGATCAAGAATAAATAATCTCTTCAAAACAATTACAAATCAAGTTCCACTAATTCAATTCTCATACAGTAAGAATAGATAAAAATGCAAGAAGGTAGCTCATGAAAGCAGGGAACATAAAATTTTAAGCATTGAACCCTCACTGATGATGTATATATATTCTAATCTCTCCAATGTATAGGGTAATCACTCTATCCTTCTCTAATCATGCTCCCTAAATTTTGTTCTTCTCCTAACCAATCAACAACATTTAATATACCAATGCAACATCATGAGGTCTTTTCAGGGTTGTAATGGGGCCAAGGTAAGGGTAAGGATACATATATGGTTAAGTGAGCTTATAAATTGAATCTTTAATTAACTCAAACTCTAACATAACCTATATATTTTATATAACTATGGAGTTCGTACCTAGCTACCCAGAATTCTCTCTTCACGTTCCATACTCATGGATCAACTATTTATTTTAATTCTATCATACATGCATTGGCCTTTGAATTCTTAACTCAACATTGGGGTAATTTTGTCCCCTTATTATTATTAGTTTTTTTCAAAATCAACATAGCTTATCAATGCACATAGATTTTTTTTTATTCTTATAGTTTCACATGAGTAGGTGTCCAAATTCCCATTATATTATCATGACATATTCCCTTAATATCCTTTATTCCCACAATTTCCCATACTTAATTAGCACACACAATTCTATCTCAAGCTAATCAAAGATTCAAATTGGGGTATATAATTATTTTTCCGCTTAAGGCTAGTAATGTGGTAGATTATAGAACAAATGGGATTTAAAGGCTCAAAGTGGCTAACAAAGGTAATTGAAAGGGTAGGCTTAATTTGGATAAGTGAGCTAAACAATTAATAAGTGGCTAACAAAGGTAATTGAAAGGGTAGGCTTAATTTGGATAAGTGAGTTTAAACAAATAATGGCCTCAATCATATGCAAGCATACAAACATACTAAATATTGGACATATAGGATGAAACAAAATATATATTACAATCATAGAGAAGTAAACACACAAGAATGAAATAATTATGGTTAAATAATGTAACCATGCATAAAGGCTCAATTCTCACAGGTTGTGTGTTCTTTAGCTTTAAAAATCTTGTTCCAAATACAACTTCAAGCAAATTTAACATAAGAGTTTTAATTAAAATTAGTGAAATTTTGTTCCAAAGATAGAGTTTTAGAAGAAACTTATTGTCTTTTCAATCAAGTAGAACATGCATGCAACTAATCTATTACTATGTAATTTATCCTATTCTATAAAAGAAAGAAAAACTAACTAAATATCCTAATTTATTGGTGTTTAGGGAAGAAAAATTACCTCCGAAGTCAGGTACTGACCGACCTCCCCACACTTAAGGATTTGCACCGTCCTCGGTGCCATCTGTCAAGAACAGTGGTGGGCTGGTGGCAGTGTCTCCACAGTCGGGACCGTCGTGGCTCCCTGTGCTGGTGAAAGAAGTGGAGTCCGGAGTGCCTGGATCGTCATCGGGTCGGTGATTGCCTGTAAGTAGCTCCTTGAGGTGTTTGAAACGACGGTGGTTGCGGCGCTCTCGGAGCTTTGCTTTCTTTTCTTGTTGGTCCAAAAGCAGCTGACTAGTAGATGGTGGAGGAGCTGCAGCATCTTCTGTGGACTGGCTGGTAGTGGCAAGTTGTGGCCTGAGATATCTCCCGCTAGAGACATACTGATCATCCCGTGGAAGAATGGTTTTGGTGTCTCCAGCTCTGTAGGATACTCTGGTTGTTGAGATAAGATCAGAGACCAAGGCGGGGAAAGGTAGGTTGCCTGCGATCTGCACGTGTTCCATAGCATTCCGAATATGTCTTGGTAAATTAAGAGGCTGGTCTGTGAGGATGCACCATAGTAGAACGGCCATGTCTGCCGTGAATGAGGACTCATGAGTACTCGGGAAGACGTAATGGGACATAATCTGGGCCTATACATGAGCCTCTAACGTAAGTGTGGAAGCCGAGATTCCCTTAGGACGGGAACGATGGTATCCGAAGATCCATTTGCTGCTAGGTTGAGCAATAACTCTGAGAACAGCGTCCCAATCAAAGGTGTATGCCTGGCGTTTGATGGCGGCTTTCTGAAAAGCATCCAATCCTTCTGGAGCAGGGGGGAGATCTAAGGCTTGCTGAATGGCCTCTTCTATAATGGGGACTTGCTTCTGGCGTAAATAAACTGACTGCAGAGTCGGCAGGTGGAAGTTGGAGTAGAACTCAACAACCCAAGAAAGATTAACCTGTCGTGGCTGTCTCTGTAAGAATCCCCAATGTCTTTGTGTAATTTGTGGCTCAACAAATTCAGCAATACGAGGCGGAAGGATAAGAAGGTGTTCATTGTTGTAATTTCGAGCTGCTATAATAAGAAACATCTGCTCACAATAGCGATTTGGAAATCGTGCAGTGTCCTTTGCTAGGAAGGCTCTCTCCTTTTCATCAACCTTGATAATCCTTTTAATTCTTTTTGTTGAGGGCTTGACTGTAGTTGAAGAAGGCTCTGCCACTAATGCTCTCTTCATTCCTTTCCTTGCTGTGGGTTTACGGGTAGCTTTCTCTTTGCCTTTCTTAGTGGCCATTCTGAAAAAGGGAAGAGAAAGTAAGTTAAATCCAAATAGATAAAGCAAGGAAAGGGATTGACTGAGTGATAATCAGTGCATGGTAAAGATGAATGAAATAAACATATGGTTATGACAACATGTGAAAAGATCAATAAAAGGAATAGAATAAGTGCACGATAGGGAAGTAGATGCAAGATGTTTATTGGCATGCCGGCAAGGGCATGAGTAGCATAGATCAAGCATCACTTCGTAACAAACTATCACGTTTGTATTGGCAATTAAATTCAATTAATAAAATAGTAAAGGGAATTTGTGAAAAGCATGCATTGGATAGTAGAATAGAATAATGTAGAAAAATGCATAATGCCATATGGGCTTTTTCACAAACACATAGCATGCATGGTAAATAATCCATTGAAAATAATAAATTGAACATGCAAGCAACCCCTTTAAAAATATAATTGCCAAACAATTATGAAACAATCCACAATGACCAAATAAATTTCCAACACCAATAAAAAGGAAAGAAAAAGAAAACATATGCAATGAAAGTAAATAGAAAGAGAAAGGAAGAAGAAAACATAAATAAAGAAGAATAGAAAAGTGAGGGGGGAAGAAGAAAAAAAATACCTTGATAATGGTGGGAAGAGAGAGAGAAAGTAGAAATTGAGAATGAGGGAAGAAGGAAGAAGGGGGGAAGAAAGAAAGGGAGGGAAAAGAAAAAGTAGGATTGGGGGAAGAGAAAGATAAGATATGTGGCAAATTAGGATAAGCTGTGCGGCGCAAGTGACGCGGACGCGTGAGTGATGCGTTCGCGCGAATGCGCATTAAGTGAATCGACGCAGACGCGTCGGTCACGCGGACGCGTGACACATGTTACGCTACTGGCGCGAAGGCAGCCTCGCGCTCGCACTACTCTCTGTTCGAATTTTTATTTTTGCCAAATGTTGGGTGATGCGATCGCATGGGTCATGCGATCGCACGAGTGGCCATTAGAAGGATATGACGTGGACGCGTGAGCCATGTGTCCGCGTGGGAAGAATTTGTGCGTTCAGCACCAATCCATCACCACTTTAGCACAACTTTCGGCCGTGCAGCCATTTTACGTCGAATTCCAGGGCACGCGGCTGCGTGAGTGACGCGGACGCGTGGGAGGCTAATTTTTGCACTTGACGCAGACGCGTCAGCGACGCGGTAACGTGTGATGATTTATGCCAAAGGCACGCTTCCATCCATGCTCTCGCTTGACTCTCTGTTCATTTTCTTATATTCTCGGATCCATCTGTGACGCGGACGCATCAATGGTGCGGTCGCGTATCGTGAAGAATTTTTTTATGCAAATGTAGTATGCAGATGAGGTGCAAGATAGAGGCAGTAGTATGGAGAGAGTTATAGATGAGGGAATAGAAGGAGAAGAAAAGGAACGATCATACCGTGGTGGGTTGTCTCCCACCTAGCACTTTGCTTTAACGTCCTTAAGTTGGACGCTTCAGTAGGTCAATTTTCAGGTGCGAGTGGATCCTCCAGCAGGAAGATCTCTAACTCCTTGTTTTTCATTGCCTTCTCACCATGGTAGAGCTTCAAACGATGTCCATTAACCTTGATGAGTTAAGAGCTTGAAGGGTGACTTAGATGGAAAACTCCGTATGATTCAGCCATCTCGACTCTATATGGACCTTCCCACCTTGATCGTAGTTTGCCTGGCATGAGCCTCAGTCTATAGTTGTAAAGAAGAACCAAATCCCCAAGTTGGAACTCCTTTCTCTTGATGTGTTGGTCATGTACAGCCTTCATTTTCTCCTTATTTAGTCTTGAGTTCTCATAAGCTTCTAGGCGAAGGCTCTCCAATTCTTGCAGTTGCAACTTCCTTTCAGCTTCGGCTTTCTCAAATCCCATGTTGCATTCCTTTACTGCCCAAAAAGCTTTGTGCTCCACCTCAACTGAAAGGTGACAAGCCTTTCCATAGACTAAGCGGAAAGGACTCATCCTAATGGGTGTCTTGTAAGCTGTTCTGTATGCCCAGAGTGCATCTTGTAGTCTGGTGCTCCAGTCCCTTTTATGAGGTTTGACTATCTTCTGTAAGATGCGCTTGATCTCTCTGTTAGACACCTCGGCTTGCCCATTAGTCTGAGGATGGTAGGCTGTTGCTATTTTATGAATGATCCCATGCTTCTTCAGTAATCCTGTTAGTCTCCTGTTACAAAAATGGGTGCCTTGATCGCTCATGATTGCTCGTGGTGATCCAAAGCGACAAATAATGTGGTTTCTAACAAAAGAAACAACAGTGTTAGCATCATCAGTACGGGTAGGAATTGCTTCCACCCATTTAGAAACATAGTCTACAGCTAACAATATATAGAGGTGGCCATTAGAATTTGGAAATGGACCCATGAAGTCAATGCCCCAAATATCAAAAAATTCACAGAAAAGCATAGTTTGTTGAGGCATTTTATCCCTCTGGGATATATTACCAAACCTCTGGCATGGGGGACAAGATTTACAAAAGTTAGCAGCGTCATTAAAAAGGGTGGGCCACCAGAATCCACAGTCTAAGATTTTTCTAGCTGTTCTTTGAGGGCCAAAATGTCCTCCACTCTCAGATGAGTGACAGGCTTCTAAAATGGATTGGGATTCTGATTGAGGCACACACCTTCTAATAACCTGGTCAGCGCCACATCTCCATAAATATGGGTCATCCCATATATAATATTTAGATTCACTTTTCAGTTTGTCTCTTTGGTGCTTAGAAAAGTGTCGAGGAAAAGTGCGGCTAACTAGATAATTTGCTATAGGTGCATACCAAGGGGTTACCTCAGATACTGCTTGTAGGTTATCAAATGGAAAATTATCAGCTATAGGAGTGGAGTCATCCTTAATGTGTTCAAGGCGACTCAAGTGGTCTGCCACTAGATTCTGGTTACCACTCCTGTCCTTTATTTCTAAATCAAATTCTTGTAGTAGCAGTATCCAATGTATAAGCCTTGGTTTGGATTCCTTTTTAGCTAATAGATAATTTAGAGCTGCGTGGTCTGAATACACTACTACCTTAGTACCAAGTAAAGAGGCTCGGAACTTATCCAGAGCAAAAACAATAGCAAGAAGCTCTTTTTCAGTAGTAGTGTAGTTAGACTGAGCGGCGTCTAAAGTTTTAGATGCATAAGCAATAACAAAAGGGTCCTTACCTTCACGCTGAGCCAGTGCTGCTCCTACTACATGGTTGGAAGCATCGCACATGATTTTGAATGGCTGGCTCCAGTCCGGTCCTCTCACAATTGGAGCTTGAGTCAGGGCGGTTTTCAGCTTATCAAACGCTTGTTTGCAATCCTCATTGAACTCAAATTCAATATCCTTCTGCAGTAGTCTGGATAGGGGAAGTGCTACCTTACTAAAGTCCTTAATGAATCTTCGGTAGAAACCTGCATGTCCAAGGAATGAACGGACTTCCCTCACAGAAGAGGGGTAAGGCAAACTAGAAATAACATCCACCTTTGCTGGATCTATAGAAATGCCAGTATTAGATACAACATGTCCCAGTACAATTCCTTGTTTAACCATAAAATGACATTTTTCAAAATTCAATACAAGGTTTGTGCTGACACATCTATCTAATACTCTAGATAAACTATCCAAGCAAAGGTTAAAAGAATCACCATAAATGCTAAAATCATCCATAAATACCTCCATACAGTCCTCAATAAGATCAGAGAAAAGACTCATCATGCACCTTTGGAAAGTAGCTAGTGCATTGCACAAGCCAAATGGCATTCTCTTGTAAGCATAAGTCCCAAAAGGATAGGTAAAGGTAGTCTTTTCCTGATCCTCAGGAGCTATATGAATCTGGAAATAGCCTGTGTAACCATCTAAAAAGCAATAATGTGATTTACCTGACAGGCGATCCAGCATTTGATCAATGAATGGAAGGGGGTAGTGATCCTTATGAGTAGATCGGTTGAGACGCCTGTAGTCAATGCAGACCCTCCAGGCGTTCTGTACTCTGGTTGCTATGAACTCTCCATGCTCATTCTTCTCTGTAGTGACTCCAGACTTCTTGGGCACCACTTGTACTGGGCTCACCCATTCACTGTCTGAGATGGGATAGATAATACCGGCCTCTAGTAGTCTGGTCACTTCCTTCTTGACAACCTCTAAAATAGTGGGGTTCAATCTTCTTTGGGGTTGACGAACAGGTCTTTCTCCTTCATCTAAAAATATCCTGTGCTCACAAACTTGAGGGTTGATGCCTACTATGTCTGCTAAACTCCACCCATTTACTCTCTTGTGCTTCCTCAGCACACTAAGTAACAGCTCTTCCTGTGGAGAAGTGAGGTCCCGTGCAATGATAACTGGAATCTTCTGCTTGTCCTCGAGGTAAGCATATTTGAGGTGTGGAGGGAGGGGTTTCAATTCTAACTTCTGTTCATGGTCTGGCTCTGGGTTATCTGGAACTGGTGGCAGTGGTAGAGTACCTGCATTGTCCTCGGAATTCCCCACACTTGGACCTTGTCCTATGTACTTATCTTCAAACTCTTCAATGTGAACTTCAGCTACGGTTTCATCTATGATGTCGCACTGGAAGATAGAACGGTCTTTTGGAGGGTGTTTCATAACTCCATTCAGATTGAAGCTTACTACTCGGCCGTCTATTTCAAAAGAGTATGTGCCTGTGAAAGAATCTAATTTGAACTTTGAGGTCTTCAAGAAAGGTCTTCTGAGTAGGATAGATGATGGCTTCTCTGAGTTATTTTGGGGCATCTTCAGGATGTAAAAATCAATGGGGAAAGTGAGACCTTTAATGCCCACCAATACATCTTCAGCAACTCCAGCCACTGTAATAATACTTTTATCTGCTAACATAAAACGAGCTGCCGACCTTTTTAAGGGAGGGAGCCTCAAAACATCATATACAGATAAAGGCATTATACTAACACATGCTCCTAAATCACACATGCAGTCAGAAAATATCACACTTCCAATGGTACAGTTAACCATGCATGGACCTGGATCACTACATTTTTCAGGTATATTTCCCATTAAAGCAGATATAGAACTTCCTAAAGGAATAGTTTCTAATTCATTAATTTTGTCTTTATATATGCAAAAATCTTTTAGAAACTTTGCATATTTAGGTACCTGTTGAATGACATCAAAAAGGGGAACAGTTACCTCAACCTTTTTGAAGATTTCTACCATTTTAGGATCAGGTTCCAACTGCTTCCTGGGCTTCCTTGCAAGTTGTGGAAATGGAATAGGAACGGCGTCCTCTATAGTGTCTGCGCCCTTTGGTGCTTCTTTCTGTGATTTGGCGTCTTCATCTTCAGCCATGTCCTATATGCTCTTTTCTTCTTCAACATCTTCTATTTCCACTACCTCTTCAGCTGAGGTGTGTTCAGTGTGGTCCTGGACCCCTTTGGGTTGGGCAATGGTTGAGAAGGGAGTCCACCAGAGCTTGAAGATTGGTTGTTAGAGTTGTTCATTGATCCAATCTGTGAGACAAGGGCTTGCAAAGTAGAATTCAAACCATTCAAAGTAGAAGTAAGGTTGTTTTCCATGGCATGTTGTCTCCGATCAATAGATTGTAGTAACTCATCATTAGGAGATGAAAAGGGGTAAGTGATTTGAGAGGTCTGCTGAGATGCTTGAGGTTGTCTTAAATGAGGTGCTCTGTAGGTCTGATTCTGATTCTGCTGCCTGAAGTTGTTATTGTTATTCCACCTCTGATTTCCATTGTTATTTCTGCCTCCTCTGTTATGATTGTCCTTCCAACCCTGATTAGAATTATCTCTCCAGCCTTGGTTAGAGTTATCCTGCCATCCTTTGTTTTAGTTCCTACCTTGATTGTACCATTGATTGGGGCGGTCATGAAAGTTATGAGTGGCTGCTACAGTGTTGTCTTCTGGTTGGAGTTGCAGACACTCATTGGTATAGTGACTGTAATCTACATAGATTCTGCATACTCTTTATGGAACCAGTTGCTCGCTATGCTGTGGTGGAGAAGGCTAAACTTGCTGAGGCTGTTGTTGATTTAATTGCATCTGCTTCAGCAAGTTGGTCATTTCACATAAGCTCTGAGCTATAGCAGCAGTCTCTTTACTAGTGGATACCTCTGCAACAGCTCTTGACCAACTTTGTTTCTGCCTGTGATTCCTAGTAGAGTCATCTAAGTCGCTGATCAATTGCCATGCTTCTTCCGTAGTCTTGTACTTTTTCATAGAGTCATTACTAATACCTTCCAATGTGGTCCTATCTTGAGATTTCAAACCCTGTGTAAAGTAGCCGAGCAACACTATCTTGTCAATCATATGATGGGGGCATGCGTCTCGAAGATTATTGAAGCGTTCCAAGTATTCATAGAGGGTCTCAGATTCATCCTGAACGATCACAGACATGTCCTTCCTCAGCTTATCGGTAACTTCAGCTGGAAAGAATTTGTCCAGAAACTCTCTCCTGAGTGTATTCCAATTAGAAACAGTTGTTCCGGGTTGAGTGTAGTACCACGCTCTTGCCTTTCCCTCTAGAGAAAACGGGAAGGCTTTCAACAGAATGGAGATTTCATCAGTGCCATCACGCTTAACAGTAGAACAAGCAGTCTGGAAATCCCTAAGATGCTTGATAGGCTCTTGAGCAGGTAAGCCATGAAACTTGGGCATCAAGTTGAGTAGTGAAGACTTTATTTCAAAATCTACAGCTACTGTTGGGTGGTGTGCCTAGAATGGTTGGAGCGTAAAATCAGGGGCTCCTTCCTCCTGGATAGTGACTCTTCTGAGTGCTGCCATGTCACTTGCACGTAAATGAACTAGATCAGTAGAAAGGGAGCTTGTTTCTTCCTTAGATGACGGTTCAGGTTCGTCCTCAAAGAGGAGTCGCCGACGCTGAGCTTGTCTTATACGTGAAAAAGTTCTATCAATCTCAGGGTCAAATTCTAGCAAGCTTGGATCAGGAAGTGAACGCATCATTTAACGAAATAACAGAAAAAATTGCAATTAAAATAAATACCAATCAATAAATTAGCACACTGTTGCAACTCCCCGGTAACGGCGCCAAAAATTGACGTGGCAGGAATTGGCGAGTTAAGAATTTATTAATAGGGATACGTTGCAAGTAAGTCCTTAACCAACCAAAAATCCGCTTATCAATTTAAAAGGGTTTGTCACAATATTGAAAATTAAAATACTGGGAGTATGAATCCCAGGTCGTCTCCCAACGAGTTGCAGAGAGATGTGCTATTTCATCAATCGGGTGTTTTCAAAAGTGGTTGAGTTGATAAATATAAATTTAAATTTGAGAATTTAATTTAATTTAAATAAAAGCCTTGACTGGGGGTAGATTAATTGGAAGCCTTATTCTTGTTGAAATACTCTCAAGATTATATAATAATTGGAAGTTACTCTGCTTAGTTAACCCTTACTAGGTAAAGGAAAGTCAAGCAAGTTGGAAATTGGTTTCTAGTCATAAGTCCTAATCCTCTCCCTTGGGAAGGACAAGAGTTAATGATTAGAGGGTGATTCAACAATAAACCCAATTATAATTTCTCTCTTGAGTAGTTTAACTCAAGGGTTCCTTTCAATCATCCCCAGCCAAGTCATGGAACTACTCACTCATCATAATTATAAAATTCACACAATTAATGGTGAAAATAAAAGAAGACATGATAAACAATAATAAAAGGATTAATTGAAAATAAAAATAGTCTATATTAATAACTTGTAAAAATAAGCCAAAGTCAACTTTAGAGGGATTAAAAATATGGAAGAATAAATATAAAAAGTAAATAACAAAATAAGATGACTAATACTGGAGGTAGACTCTTCTCAAAAGTTAAAGCCAAAATCTTCCAATGCTAATTATGAATGTTCGAGTGAGTGAAAAACCTAGGAGAGGATTAAATCCAGATCTAAAACTAAAAGTTATGCAGAATGAATTATGTGTCTCGTTTATGCATGTTCCTTGACTCTAGTCTGTAATTCCGGGCCAAAAACTGGGTTGAAATCCGGCCCAGAAACTCTGCCAGCGACTTCTGAAATTCTGCAGATCGCACACGTCACGCGGACGCGTCATTCCGCGGACGCGTCATTCGGCATTTTTCTTTTCCATGCGGGCGCGTCGTCTATGCATCCGTGTCGCTTCTGCTTTTCCAATCCGCGCGTCCGCGTCACTCATGCGGCCGCGTCACTGCGAATTCCTCTCTTCTGCGTGGTCGCGTCGCTGATGCGTATGCGTCACTTCTCATTGACCATCTCCTAAATTTCTTGTATTCCTTCCATTTTCTGCAAGCTTCCTTCCCAATCCCTCATTCATTCACGCCCTATAAAGCCTAAAACACTTAACACAGAGATCACGGCATTGAATGGAATAAATGGAGATTAAAATACCTAATTAAAGGTCTCCAGGAAGTAAGTTTTCAATCATGTAATAATTTTAGGAAGGAAATATAATTGCATGCTAATTATATGAATAAGTGGGTAAAGACCATGATAAAACCACACAATTAAACACATTGTAAACCATAAAATAGTGGTTTATCAGCTACATCCATAGAAGGAGGAGGCATGGTCGAGATCAGGGTAGCATTGACAACCCCATCCGGGCCAATCAGAATCTCTAGGTCAGGATCAGGAGGGATCACCTCGGCAGAAGGGGTCGTAGAAGCTGAAGCTGTAGAAGCCTTGGCCGGTGGCGCATGGAGAGGATCGTCATCCTCATCATCGAGGGCAAGCATAATCTTGCCATCCTCCACCACGTTGTCCATGCTAAAAAGAGTGAGGTCGACGTTGGGAGCAAGAACCCGGACCTGGGCCTTCAGAATTTGCCATATATCAGTCATACTGCTCACCATATGGCCTTGAAGCTCGGCATAATCATCCTGAGCTGATTGAAGCCTCTCCCTCATTTCCAACATCTCGACATAGGTTCGGGTATAGCTTTCCTTAGCTTTCATGGCCATATCCTCAGCCAGGTTAGTAGCCACCTCCACTGCAGTAGCTCGAGACTTTTCCCTCTCAACATCAAGCTCTAATTTAGCAACCTTGGCATCTAGCTCGTTTTTCAAAGCCTTAATCCTATCATACTCATAGTTGGCATCATCCATAATGGCCTTGGTAGCATGAACCGAGGATTCCCGGACAACTCAGGATAAGGTGGCATTAAGATTGGCCATCCGAATACAATTGCTTGATATGAAGTCAAGGTGGTGAAGGATCAACACGTCGTCCAGAGGAACTTTTTCATAAGGAGCAATCAATTTTGTGGCAAAGGCCACACCATCAAATTCTTTGTCATTAAGATTATAAGTCCCAACAGTCTTTTGCTTCTTGGGAGGGGGACCAGCAGAAGTAGGGGAGGAGGCAACACTAGAGGTCGTCTGAAGTGGGTCAGAGGGAACTTTCCGAACTCGTGGGGTCGGGATGATCTTCCTCAGACCCTAAGAGTCAGTTGCCGGCTTCTTTGGAGGCAACTGTTCCGAAGAAACCTCCCCCGAAATCGTCCTCGACAAGTTTTGGGCAGCCACTATCTTCTTTATTTTGCGAAATATTTTTATTGAATTTGAAGAAGACACCATCTCTAAAAAGAAGCCAGGAAAATAGTTACACAACAAAAAAGGACAAGATCATAAACAGTAAAATAAAACCTTTCTATGGAAATAAAAGAGGTCGGATACTACCTAGCTCGGACCGGAGAAGGGAAGGATCTCCAAGAAATCTCTTAGTATCCAAGTGAGGAGACTCCCCCCAATGCTCCTCTAGAACACCTACGAAAGCCTGTTCTACTTCATCTAAACTTTCCCAAGGATACTTGACGACTACAACATCTTTTTGCAACCATAAAGGAAAGGTCAGCTCCTTATTTTCATCCAAAAAGAAAGGGCGAACACCCTCAACAGCTCGGACTTTAAAATAGAAGTTCTTAAAATCACAAAAAGAGTCATCAAACATTGAAAACACTTTCTTCCCCTGGGTAGCTTGGAAAGAGATCCAAGAAGCCTTCTTCTTGGCTACCCCAGGTTTGGTCAGCACAAACAAGTAAAGAAAAAGGGGCAAGGTAAGTCGGATACCCAACTCTTGGCACAATAATTGAAAGATCTTCAGAAAGGCCCAAGAGTTCGGATGAAGCTATGAAGGGGCCACATTACAGTTCCACAAGAGTTCAGTTTCAAAGGAAGTAAAAGAAAGGGTAATACCTAATTGGCTAAAGAAATAGTCATAGGCGTAAAAGAAAGGATGCTCTGTTCGATCTAAAAAAGGGAAGCTAACTCTCTCCTCGGGGTCAGGCGACACCAGTTCATAATTCTTCTCATCTTCCCTATGCTCATAAACCCTATGAAATCTCCTAATTTTCTCACAGTATTCAGGGTCGGCTACAGTAACACACATCAGGACTGTGGAATCTAACCAATCGGCCATACCAGCAGGGACCTTTGTAGACATCTCGACAATATTCTTATGAGAAGACATAGAGAAACTACACCTACAAAAAGAAAATAAAAGGGACATCACCATCAAACAACTCGGATAGAAATTGAAGAAACAACCAGTAAATAGTAGGTATGGCAGCAAAAGAGGCACCCCAGGGTTCACAAAGCAAAAATCATCAAAAAAACCCAGTGGCACCCTTTGGAGGCAGTACAGATACAGAGAGAGAAAGAAACACATAGGAAAATCAAAAATCAAAGTTGCCCCTTCACCAAAAAGGAAAAATGGTTCAACTAAAAACGATTCACCTAAGCACCTACATTTCTCCAAAGAAAGAAACGAAGAAAAAAAGATTGTGACTTTGAAGAAACAAAGGCGTGCAATAATCACCAGAAAGTTCTCAAAAAGGCCAGCAATAAAGCACGAAGAAAGATGACAATTAAAAGAACATGAAAAAGAGAAAGGGACGAAGTAGAGCACTAACTTACAAAGAAGAAGAAGAACGACAAACAAACACACGGCAAAAGCATGAACGGTCCACACCAACAAATCGCCTCGAAGCTCCAGCGGAAAGAAGAAAACTAGGGGTAAAACGAAGCAAGTAAGGTCCTTCAGAAATGTACGGGTGAAACAAAATAGAAACAAGAAAACTAAAAGAACCAAAGAATCCCTTTAAATTCAAATTGAGGGAGGGAATGAAATGGCAAAAGAAATTAAATCCCTATTAAAAGCTCCCGTTTTAACCCAAATTGATGCACTCGGGAATTACGCCGCATTTAAAACGCTTCGCGTTTTAAAATCTTTAAAGACGTAAGTATCGAAGTCTCTTGCAAGTACTACCACCCCCGGTGATCAAGGTCTAGCCGCATCTCGAGCTCCAAATAAGTCAGACACGGCAGCTCCAATCACACCAGAAGATCTCGTCCAAGATTGACTTCAACGTTTCAAGTAACTCTCGAAATACTAGTTAAAGTTGAAAACCACTATATCCCTGCAAACTTCATAGTCTTGGATATAGGAGAGGATCAGGATGATTGTGTCATCCTTGGAAGATCTTACCTAGCCACAGCCAATGTAATCATTGATGTGGCTAATGGAGAACTAACCCTAAAGTTAGGGGAGGACCATATCTTATTCAAGATGCCTCATCCCAATTCCCTATCTAAAAGAGAGATAACTGTGCAACACCTAGTGTGCCAACCCTCTCTTTCTATGCAGAGCTCTGCAAAGCCCCTAGACATCAATTCTAAGTTTAGTGTTGGGCAGCCATCAACAAGCTCTAAGCACAAAGGTACTAAAAAGAAAGTACCTAAAGGCTGGAAGGACAAGAAAGTTCCTACTGAAGGCCTCTCACATGGCATGAGGGTTGTCTTTACTAAGAAGCCAGTCCAACCACAAACAGTGATTCGTGTCCTATCTTTAGAGCATGTAGAGCTCATTCATGAGAGGACAGAAAGAAAATTCACTGTAAGGGGTAAAAATCTGAGCCCATATTCACCTCCGTAAGGAGCTAAACGTCAAGTTAGTGACGATAAAAGAGCGCTTGTTGGAAGGCAACCCAACCTTACTCAACCATATTTATTTTCATTTTGTTTCTGGATAGAGTGTCAAAGTTGAACGCCAGCTAGGGTATCCCTGCTGGACGTTCAACGTCCCAAGAGGGGAGGATTGCTGGCGTTGAATGCCAGCCAGGGAGCAGCCCCTGGGCATTCAAACGCCAATGCAGAGAAGCAGGAAAGTTGAATTCCC
Source organism: Arachis duranensis (assembly GCF_000817695.3). Lineage (NCBI taxonomy): Eukaryota > Viridiplantae > Streptophyta > Magnoliopsida > Fabales > Fabaceae > Arachis > Arachis duranensis. Next base: position 65,928,570 of record NC_029780.3, on the reverse strand, counting down.
TACCCTTTCATGACTAGTAGGTCCCATGGAAGCTCCACCTACGTCACCTTCTTCTTCCCCATTGATCATATTTGCTCGAGGACGAGCAAAACTCTTAAGTTTGCTGTTGCAAAAGCTTTGCTTTTTGACTGTTACCACTCTTAAGTATAGAAAAAGAGGATGGAGCAAACTAGAGAGCATGCACATGAGCCTGTGCAGTAGCCTTAACAAAGACAAAGGAGTAACATTGAAGAGATCAAGCACTACATTGGATCCTCAAGGAGGAGCACTAGCCACCATCATTCAATGGATTCGTTATCTTTTACACCTGTCTTATTATTTTTCTATTTTCTGTCTATTTATTTATCTGTTCTCTTGTTCTTATTGCATGATCATTTGCATTGATGTCTTTAAGTTGTAAAATATTCCATATATCTCTCACGTTGCTTAAATGAAAAATTTTTATTTGAAAAGAACTAAAAGATGCATGAATTTCAAGTTTAAAATACGATTAGTTTAATTATGATGATGTGGTGTCATTTGCTTTTGTTTCCTGAATGTATGAAATAAACAGTGCATATTTGAAATTGTGATTTTTGAATGTTGGCTCTTGAAAGATTAAAGAAAAAGGAAAAATATTATTGATAAAAGAAACAAATGGCGAAAAAGAAAAAAATAAAATAAAAAGCAGAAAAATTCATTATTGACCAAAAATGCAGGAAAATGAGGGCAGATTGAAAAAGCCAGTAACCCTTTAAACTAAAAGGCAAGGGTAACATGGCCCAGGGTTTGAGCATCAGTAGTTAGGAGGGCCCAAATGAATAAAATCCTAGCCTAAGCGGCTAAACCAAGTTGTCCCTAACCATGTGCTTGTGGCGTGAAGATGTTAAGTGAAAAGCTTGAGACTGAGCGGTTAAAGTCGTGGTCCAAAGCAAAAAGAGTGTGCTTATGAACTCTGGACACCTCTATCTGGGGACTTTAGCAAAGCTGAGTCATAATCTGAAAAGGTTCACCCAGGTAAAGTGTCTGTAGCATGAATGTATCCGGTGGTAATATTGGAAAATAGAGCGTTTAGGGTCACGGCCATGACTCTAAAAGCTGTGTTCAAGAATCAAAATAAGCTTAACTAGGAGAGTCAATGATATCATCTGGATTCTAAGTTCCTAAAGATGCCAACTATTCTGAGTTTCAATGGATAGTGAGATACCAAAACTATTTAGAAATAAAAAGCTACTAAGTCCCGCTCATCTAATTTTAACCAAGCTTCATTTGAAACTTAGAAATTTATTGTATCTTAATTTTCTTTTTATCCTACTATGTTTTTAGTTGCACTACAAGAAAATAAGCTTTCTGCCACGCTTCTAAAGTGTGCCAAAAAGTGCTAAAAAGGGTGCTGATAGCTTTTCACCACGCTTGTTGAGCAATTGGCACCCTTTTGAAAGAGTCACATCCGCCAGCATGCCTGTTGCTCTATCGCGACGCCTTTGTGGATCTATCGGCACGCTTTCTTTTTGGCCACGCTTTCAACTCTTGCCACGCTTAAAAACATGGCCATGGGTGTTAAGCTATCGATACACTTTAAAAGCATACCGAAAAGTTCACATATTGCTTGTGGACAAGCAATAGTTTAAGTTTGGTGTTATGATGAGCGGATATTTTATACGCTTTTTGACATCATTTTCATATAGTGTTTAGTAGTTTTTGTCTAGTTGTTATTGAGTTTTTATAGGTTTTAGTGCTAAAATCACATTTTGGGATTCTACTATGAGTTTTTGTGTTTTCATACAATTTTAGGTATTTTCTGGCTGAAATTGAAGAGCTGGAGCAGAAGTCTGATTCAGAGACAGAGAAAGCACTGCAGATGCTGTCCAGATCTGACCTCTTTGCATTCAAAAGAGCTTTTCTAGACCTACAGAAGTCCAAATAGAGCACTCCCAACGGATATGAAAAGCTGACTTTTAGAGCTTTCCAACATTATATAATAGTTCATACTTTGCTTCGGATTAGAAGGCCTAAAACTGGCGTCCAACACCAGCTTCTTGCCCCCTTCCAGGCGTCCAGCGCCCAAAGAGCAGAGACCAATGTACAAAAGCCGAAAGAGGATCCCCTAGCTGGTGTTCCATGCCCAAGAGACCTCATAGCACGTGGATCTCATCAAAGCTCAGCCCAAAAACTCACCAAGTGGGCCCCATAAGTGAATTTTTACACTAAAAAGACTATTTTACCCTTACTAGTCTTCTGTTTAGTATTTAAAGTGCATTTTTCATAATCATAGAGAACTTTATACATTATTTTCGTTTTACACTATATTTCACTTCATCATGAGTTTCTATACCTCCTAGATTGAGGGGAGGAGCCCTGGTGAGTCCTATGAATTAATAAAAGTATTACTATTTCTTCTCCGATCTGTGTTTGATCTGTTTCTAAGATGTATATCCAATCTTCATTGTGGTGAATAGGATGATCAGACAAATTAGCTCTGGTCATCACATTAAGACAAACGTGCCTGACAAACACTCGTGTCTACTTGGGTTTGTGCGAATATGTGACTAAAAAGCACGGACCAACAACTATGTTTATACATCTCTCAGACGGTTAATCCAGGACTTCGTTGGGGACTTCTCGAGACACCAGTTCAGCCAATTTTTGGGGAGATTTGACCTTGTTTGTGGTGTTTTGAGTAGGATCTCCAGGAGAATTACTTGCTAAGTGCTTCACCCTTTGTCAGATTGGATGACCATGGCCAATGACGTTCAATCTGTAGCAGAGGAGATCAATGACCACGGCCCATGGTGTTGATCACATATAGCCTGCCATAGAAGAAGATCATTCACAAGCAGAGAAGATAGCAGTACCAGAGTTAATTAAGAAAGGCAAAGCAACTCTAATCCTTAACCCTATTCCTATTCCTATTCTTTAACTTTATTACAATTCGGTATTCCTTTCACAATCAAGAACCTTCTGATCTACCTGACTAAGACCTGCAAGATAACCATAGCTTGCTTCAAACAACAATCCTCGTGGGATCGACCCTGACTCGCTCAGAAATTACTTGGACGATCCATTGCACTTGCTGGTACAACAGTACGAAAGGTGTAGGGATTCGTGCTACCAAGAAGTTAGATTTTTGAAAATAGAGGAGAGACGAATTAGTTAGAAAGTTTTCAAAAAGAAGAAAGACCTAATTAAGAAAGATTTGAAAACAAGATAAGATAGAAGATTAGAAAAGAATTGAATTTAAAATTTGAACTTAGAAAATATTTAAAAAAGATTTAAAAGAGATAAGATTTGAAATTTGATTTTTGAAAAAGATTTGTTTTTGAAAATTAAAATTTGGAATTTGAAATTTTAAATTTTGAAATTGAATTTTAAAAATTGAATTTGAAATAGGATAAGATAAGATTTTTGAATTTTAAAGGAAGATAACAAGATAAGATAGTAATTTGAAAAAGATATGATTTTGAAAAGATAAGATAAGATAATTGAATTTGAAATTAAAACTAAGATGAGATAAGATAATGATTTTGAAATTAAAATTTAAGATTTTTGTTGATTTTTGAAAATTAAAGTAAAATGATAGAAAAGATATTTTTTTGATTTTTTTTAATTAATGAGGAAAGAGAAAAACAAACAAAAGACACCAAACTTATAATTTTTAGATCCAAAGATACTAGAATTCGAAAATTTTAAAGAAAAACACCTAATGACACCAAACTTAAAAATTTTAAAGATCAAAACAAAAGGAAAAACAAGAACAACGTGAAGATCAAGAAGAACACCAAGAACAAACTCAAAAAATCCAAAGTAATTAAAGAACACATAATGGATACCAAACTTAATATTTGACAATAGACTCAAACAAAAGACACTATATTTTAATATTTTTAGAAAAATACTCAAGAAATTTGAAACCTTTACCAAGAGCAAGAACTAAAGACTCAAATAAAAGAAAAAGATTAATAAAGAAAAGAAAAGATTTTTGAAAAAGGTTTTAAAGTTTTCGAAAAAGAAAATAAAAGACTCAAACGAAATTAAAGACAATACCTAATCTAAGTAACAAAATAATCCGTTAGCTTGTTCAAACCTGAACAATCCTTGGCAACTACGCAAAAAACTTGGTGTGCGGAATTTAACTTCGCACAATTGAACCAGCAAGTGCACTGGGTCGTCCAAGTAATACCTGAGGTGAGTCAGGGTCGATCCCACGAGGATTGTTGGCTTGGGTAAGATAGTGGTTATCTTGTAATTCTTAGTCAGGCGGATCAAAAAGTTGTGTAGTTGTTTAAACGCATAAAAGTAAAATAGAGATAACGTTACTCAGTTATTGTGAATCTAATAGTAAAAAGATGGTTAAGGCTTCAGAGATGCTTTGTTCTTCTGGATCAATACTTTCTTACAGTCTACTCCAAATGTGAATGATTTCTTCTATAGCAGGCTATATGTGATCAACGCCGGTTTGAGGCTGAACACTAGGTTTAGTGCGCATCTAGTCTGAATGAGGGTGAAGCTCCTGCAGCTCATCCCCTTGGTGATCCTACTCAAAATGCCACAGACAAGGTCGAATCTTCTGGATCAGAGAATGTTATGCCTTGATTTTAGCCTTTACCACAAAGACCCTAATCTCCCCTTACCTTGATCAGAGAAGTCCCCAACGAAGTCGTGAATTAGCTGTCTAAGAGACGTATCCTCAAGCTAGTGGTTCATTGATATCCAATGAAAGACACTAACAAAACCCATGTAGAATAGAGATAACCTTGTGCCGGTTCAACTCATTTATAAGGTTGAAGAACGAAGATACATCGTAGGAGAGAATCAAACACGAATTGAAATAGAACAGTACTACTTTTATTAATCCAAAAAACTAAACAGAGCTCCTAACCTTAACCTATGAGGTTTAGTGACTCTTATTGTATATAGAACAATGTAAAAATGTGTAAAGTGGTTGAAGAAGATAAAAAGTTCCTAAACAAGGGTGATCTCCTCCTATAAATACTAACCTAATAGCTAAGGATTACAGAAATATGATAGCCTTAGGCTTGTAGTGAGAGAATCCACTTTCGGGGCCTACTTGGTGAGTGTTTCGGCTGAGCTTTAGTGTCTCCGACGTGCTAGGACTCCCTAAGGGCATTGAACGCTGGCTAGGGGGCCCCTTTTAGGCATTGGACATTGGCCACCTCTCTGTGGGCGTTGGACACTAGGATTGGGGTAGATGGTTGGCATTGAATGCCAGTTTTGGGCCTTTAATTCGGTAGCAAAGTATAGACTTTATAAATTTCTGGAATGCCCTGGATGTTAGCTTTCCACAGCTATTAAGAACGCTCCATTTTGATATCGATAGCTCCAGAAAAGCGCCTTCAAGTGCACAGAGGTCAGATCTTGACAGCATCTGCAATGCTTTCTCTGCCTCTGAATCATACTTTTACTTCAGCTCCTCAATTTTAGCCAAAAAATACCTGAAATTGCATAAAAGCACACAAACTCAAAGTAGAATAAAAAAATGTGAATTTTGCAGTTAAATCTATGAAAATATAATAAAACTTAAGCAGAACATGGAAAAAACTATATGAAAATGATGCCAAAAAGTGTATAAAATATCCGCTCATCATCTTCCTCTTGGGATGATCATCTGGTATTCTAGAGCTTTCTATTACTTCCTTGGTAATTGGGTTGTCTGTGGGAATACATAAGTCTCTATTATTCAGGACCCCAGCTTCTTTACATAGGCGAGAGATAAAGTTTAGAAAGGCCAATTTGGCTTGAGTTGACATCCTGTTTGCAAACTTGTACAATTCAATGGAAATCAATTGGTGAACTTCCACCTCATTCCCCATCATGATGTAGTGAATCATCACAGCTTTTTTAATAGTGACCTCAGATCGATTGCTAGTGGAGAGTATGAAACACCCAATAAAGTCCAGCCAACCCCTAGCAACTAGTTTGAGGTCCACTTTTCTCAGTTAGTTTAGTTTGCCTTTTATGTCGTTGATCCATTGAGATCCAGTCAGTCACATGTCCACTAGGATTTGATCCAGCTTTGGATTAGCTTGTACCCTTCTATTAAAGGATTCTGGATCATCCCTTTGTGGGGGTAATTTAAAGATCTCTCTCACTTTGTCAAGATGAAAATAGAAAGTCTTTCCTCAGACCATGGTCCAAAAAGTATAGAACCCTTGTCCCTCTTTCTTTTGGTTATCTGTCATCCACAGATTTGCATAGAATTCATGGATCATTACTATTCCAACATTGGTCACAGGGTTGGCCAGAGTTTCCCAGCCCCTTTTTTGAATCTGCTCTTGGATCTCCGGGTACTAATCTTCTTTTAATTTGAATCTTGCCTCCAGGATCACTGTCCTCTTGCAAATTATTTTGTAATAATGTTCTTCATGCTGCTTGGTGTAGAATCTGAAAGGTTTGAAAACAGCTATTGGTGTTGGTAGGTTGTCTTTTTTCTTACCTCTTGAAGTTGATTTTCCACTTTTTGGAGCCATGGAATTCGAATGAATGAGAGAGCAAGGCTCTTTTCACACCAAAATTAAAAGTTTTGCTCATCCCTGAGCAAAAAAAAAAAGAATAGAAAGAAGGCGAAAAAATAGGATAAGGATTCGAATGGAAGATGGTGAAGGAGGTGTATGGTGCGAATGGTATAAATAAGGAGGGTTAGGGTGGGTTTCGATAATTAATTAGATAAAAGATAGTAAATATATGATTCAAACTTGGGTAAAAGATAAGAAAGATAAGTTTTAAAATTTTTCGGGCATTAAAGATATGAAAAAGATAAAGAAAGATAAGATATAAGTTGTTAAAGATATGAAAAAGATTTGAGGATTTGAAAAGAATTGAAAAGGATATGAAATTTTGAAAAGATATGGAAAAAAATTGAGAAAGATTTGAAAAGAATTTAGATTTTAAAAGACTTTGAAATTGAAGGATGATGGTTGAAAAAATCTTATTTAAAAGATATGATTAAAAAGGTAAGATTTGGAAAAGATATGGTTTAAGAAAATCAAAATCCCTACCTTTGTAGGGCATTGAATGCGCAGAATGCCCCTATTATGGCGTTCAATCCCAAGATCCTACTTCACATGGGCATTGAACGCCCAGCCATTACTCCCTGGCTGGCGTTCAATGCCAGCTTGCCATTCCTCTTGGGGCGTTGAATGCCCAGCCAGTACTCCATGGATGGCATTTAACGCCAACTTGGCATCCCTTTCAGGGCGTTGAACGCCCAACCAATGCTCCCTGACTGGCGTTCAAAGCCAACTTTCCATTCATCACGGGGCGTTGAATGCCCGGCCAGTGCTCCCTGGCTGGTGTTTAACGCCAACTTGGCATCCCTTTTAGGGCGCTGAACGTTCATCCTTCCCTTTGTCTGGTATTCAACGCCAACAAGGGGCTTTCTCAAGGTGCTCTATTTTTTGTTTTGAACATTTCTGTCTCTATTCTAAGAAGTATACATGATCACAAACATGATAAAGTAAAGTAACTATGAAAATTAATTGAAATTGAAGGGAAATTAAATCAAATTGGAATAAATAGAGCAACACAAAACGATAATATACTATTAATCATTAGGTTGCCTCCTAACAAGCGCTTTTTTACTGTCATTAGTTGGACTTCACTATACTCAATTTAGTAGCAGTGTAGAGCTTCTTACTCAATGTTGTCCCCAAGGTAATGTTTGACTCTCTGTCTATTAGCAGTAAACCTTTTGTCTGGGTTTTTACCTTGGAGTTCTATGTGTCCACAGGGTGACACATTAGTGACCACGAAAGGTCCCATCCATCGTGACTTGAGCTTTCTAAGGAATAGCTTTAGTTTAGAGTTGAAGAGTAGGACCTTCTGGCCTGGTTCAAAGACTCATTTAGTTGGAGTAACCTCTTTTCTCCTACTGCCTTAGCATTAAGGTTGAGGAATCTGGTTGCCCAGTAGGCCTTGTGTTCTAGTTCTACCAGCAAGTGACATGTCTTTCTGTACAACAGTTGATATAGAGATGTTCCTATATGGGTCTTGAAAGCTGTCCTGTATGCCCAGAGAGCTTCATCAAGCTTCCTTGACCAATCTTTTTTAGAGGTGCTTACGGTTCTTTCCAGGATCCTCTTTAGTTTTCTATTGGAGACCTCAGCTTGCCCATTTGTATGCGGATGATATGGTGTGGCCACTCTATGGAGGATGCCATAACGGTGCAGAAGGGAGTCAAGCTGTCTATTATAGAAGTGAGTGCCTCCATCACTGATTAGGGTCCTTAGGACACTGAACCTATTGAAGATCTGCTTCCGGAGGAACTTCATCACCACTTGGTGCACAAAAATGGCTCCGCACGGTTTGCACAGATAGACCGGCTAGAATACCGGGTCGTCCAAGTAATACCTCAGGTGAGTGAGGGTCGATCCCACGGAGATTGTTGGTTTGATCAAGCAATTGTTACCTTGCAGATCTTAGTTAGGCGGATAGAAATGATAGTCTGTCACGGAAAATGCATAAAATAAAATAAATAAATAAAACATTATTAAATAGATGATAAATCAATGGTATGAGAAAAGATGAGGCTTTGGAGATGCTTTGTCTTTCCGGATTAACTTTTCTTGCTGTCTACTTCAATAACTTTTTGATTCCTTCAATGGTTGCCATAAGTGATTAACTCATGTCCTCTCATCAAGTTAACCTCTTCCACTGTAGCAATCTACCACGTTGAGATGACTTATGTCCTCTCATCAAACCACCTCTAGATTTCTCATTGTAGCAACCTTCACGATCCTACTCAAGGTGCCATAGACAAGGCAGATGTTCTGGATCAGAAAGTGCTGCTTCTCTGACTCTACCCTTAACGGCACAGAGACCTCACATATCCACGGTCAACGGGATTTCATGTCACGTATCCAAAGTTTCCCAGGTACTCGATTGGAATCCACAATGCAATATCTATCTTTGGTTCAACACTATCTGGGTCAAGACTCGCACGGATCCGATGTGCCATCGTACCTGGTCATGTCGGGAGCTTTGAAGTCCTTTGGGACTGTAGCTTTCATTATCCCTTTAGTGAATGGATCTTGATCATTGTGGGAGCTGTCCTTGGGATCAGGCCAGATGGTTTTTGTTTTAAGGTCGGCTTTGAGCTTTAAGAGCTTGTCCTCCAACTCCCAGCGTCGCCTAGTTTCCCTCTGTAGGTCCCTCTCGGCTTCTCGTTGATGCTCGGCCTCTTTTTCGAGCTATTTGAGGCAATCTTGTTGAGCTTAAAGCGTCTCCATAATTTCTGTAGTTGGTGAATTCCTGTATTTGTTTGGTTAAGAAGTATCGTTTGGTGTAATGTCTGCGTTCTTATGCGGCGTCCTGTTCTCTAGATCAGAGTTGAGGTCATTATCAAGGTTGTCCACCATGATGATGGAATGACTTTCAGGTTCCCCGACAACGGCGCCAATGTTCCAAGGTTACCTGAAACTGAAGGTCGATCTCGGATAAGATCTGCTGTGGTGGCCAGAGCTGTCCTGTCCGACTTGCTGGAGCTGTCAAGTCTGACTTGTTAGATCTGGCGGCCGGAGCTGTCATGTCCGACTTGTTGGATTTGGTGGCCGGAGTTGTCATGTCCGACCTGTTGGACTTGGCGGTGCTGCTTATCCTTCGTCACCGGAGGGTAGTGGTACCTGCAAGAGACTCTGATGCTTAAGTTAGCACGTGCTTTAGGAAGGTTTTTAGTAGAATCAGAGTATGAGTTATACCTGGGTACTCCAGTGTATTTATAATAGTGTGGAGTGACCTTTCTGGAGATAAGATAGTTATCTTATCTTATCTTTGAGTGAAGTCATCTTATCTTTAAGGGGAACCGCCTTTATCTTTCTGGGCTTTGGCTGCCTTTAGATTGAGCTGTGTTCCTTCGTTTTGGGACTGCTTTAAGCTCCTATGCCGATTTGGCTGACCTCTTTGAGAAGAGGTCGGTAATGGGCAAACCTTCCAAAAGGTCGGTCATGGGCCAACCTTCTAAGAGGTCGGTCATGGGCCAACCTTCCAAGAGGTTGGCCAACCCGGTCCATTATAGCTCGAACCGATGCATGAACAAGTTCCTTGGTTTGCACTGGAGGTTCTTCCTCCAAAGTTTCTGTGCCAAATAGCTTGGCATTCAGCTTCATTAGAATTCCTAGGTACCGAGCAACTTGTTCTTCCCTAGTTTCCTCTTCCTCATCAGAGGAGGAGTACTATTCAGATTCTAAAATTTTCAACCAAGCATTCAAGGGAACTTCAATGGGGTCCGCATGAACGTTCGGTTCCATCAATTCTTCAATAGGGAAGTTTTCAGTGGGCTTAGGATCGCTAATTTATCATATTGTGGCATTCAATGCTAGGACTTGTGTTTCTTTGGGTGTTGAATGCCAGCTGGTGTCCTTTTACTAGCATTCAACGCCAGCTTTTGTGCTACGTTAGGCATTGAATGCCCAGTAAAGTGCTCCTTACTGGCGTTCAACGCCAGTAATGGTAGCTTTTTGGGCGTTGAACGCCTAGTAAGGTCTCCCTTACTGGCTTTCAATGCCAGTGATGGTGCCTCCTTGGGTGTTGAATGCCTAGTAAGGTCTTCCTTACTGGCGTTCAACGCCAGTGATGGTGCTTCTGTGGGTGTGAAACGCCCTGTAAGGACTTCCTTACTGGCATTCAACACAAGATTACTCCCTCCATGTTCGGCTTCTGCTTCTACAGTGATGGCCTTGCACTCTTCTCTTGGGTTCAATTCAGTGTTTCTAGGAAGAGTGTTAGGAAGGGTCTCATGGATTCTCTTGCTCAGTTGCCCGTCTTGTACCTCTAGATTTCTGATGGACAACCTAGTTTCCGCTATGAAACTGTGAGTGGTCATACAAAGCTTGGAGACTATGCTTGCTAAGTCAAAAAGGCTCTGCTTAGAAGTCTCCATCTATTGCTGAGAAGATGGGAATAGTGGTCTATTGTTGAACCTATTATGGGTTCTTCCACCTTGATTATTGTTGAAGCCTTACAGAGGCTTTTGTTGATCCTTGCAAGAAAGGTTAGGATGATTTCTCCATGAGGAGTTGTAGGTGTTTTCATAGGGTTCTCCCATGTAATTCACCTCTTCCATCATGGGTTGATCTGGATCATAGGCATCTCCATCATAGGAGGTGTCTTGAGTGCTGCTAGTTGCAGCTTGCACTCCAGTTAGATGCTAAGAGATCATATTGACATGTTGGGTCAATATCTTGTTCTGAGCCAATATGGCATTTAGAGTGTCAACTTCTAGGACTCATTTCTTTTGAGCTACACGATTGTTCACAGGGTTTCTCTCTGAAGTGTACATGAATTGGTTGCTTGCAACTATTTCAATGAGTTCTTGTGCCTCTTCAAGCATTTTCTTCAAGTGGAGTGATCCACCAGCAAAATGATCCAAGGACATCTTGGACATCTTAGATAGACCATCATAGAAAATACCTAGGATTGACCATTCTGAGAGCATGTCAGGAAGATATCTCCTGATCAATTGCTTGTATCTTTCCCAAGCTTCATAAAGGGATTTACCCTCTCCTTGACTGAAGGTTTGAACTTCCATCCTAAGCTTGCTCATCTTTTGAGGTGGAAATATCTTGGCCAAGAAAGCATTGAACAACTTTTTTCAAGAGTCTAGGCTTTCCTTGGGTTGAGAATTCAACCATATTCTAGCTCTGTCTCTAACAGTAAAAGGGAAAAGCATAAGTTTGTAGGCCTCAGGATCCACTCCATTGGTCCTAACAGTATCTCAGATTTGCAAGAATTCAGATAGGAACTGATGTGGATCTTCAAGTGAAAGTCTATGGAATTTGCAATTCTGTTGCATTAGAGAGACTAACTGAGGCTTTAGCTCAAAGTCATTAGCTCTAATGGCAGGTATAGAGTTACTTCTACCATAGAGGTCAGAAGTTGGTGTAATGAAGTCACCAAGAACCTTCCTTACATCTCCTCCATTATTCTGTTCGGCTGCCATGTCTGTACTTTCAGTTTCTTGTTCAAAATGTTCTGTGAGGTCTCTTCCGGAATGTTGTGCTTTAATTTGTTACAAACGCTTCCTTAGGGTCCTCTCAGGTTCAGGATCAGGATTAAAGAGAGGTTATTTATCTTTGTTCCTACACATAAACAATAAAAAGAAAACAAGAAAGAAGAACGGAGGCTCTATGTCAAAGGATAGAGAACTCCATGTGAGATGTGAAGAAGAAAGAAGAATGAAGATGGAATAATGAGATGAAGAATTTGAATAAAGGGGGTAGAGAATTCGAAAATTAAGAAAATTGAAATATTTTTGTTTTTATTTTATTTATTAATTAAACAGGAAATTTAAAGCTAATTAATTAAAAAAATTTTGAAAATTGAAAGATGATTTTCGAAAAAGAGGAGAGAGAAAGAGATGAGAAGTTTTCAAAAATAGGAGAGAGAAGAATTACTTAGGATGTTTTGAAAAAGAAGAAAGAGAAAACAAATAACTAATTAAGATAGATTTGAAAATAAGATAAGATAGAAGATTAGAAACAATTTGATTTTAAAATTTTAAAATTTAAAATTTGAAAGGAAAAAGTCAACAAGAGAAGATAAGAATTGAAAAGATTTGAAAAAGATTTGATTTTGAATGTTAAAATTGAAACAAGATAAGATAAAGATTTCAAAAAGATTTGATTTTGGAAAAGATTTTATTTTGAAATTTAAAATTAAGATAAGATAAGATAATGATTTGAAATTTAATCAAGAGATAAGAAAAGATTTGAAAAAGTTTTGAATTCAAAAATTTAAGAGAAAGATAAGATAAGAAAGAATCAAATTAAAAGAAAGGATTTGAAAAGGTTTCAAAAGATAAGATTTGATCTTTGATTTTTGAAATTAAGATAAGATAATGATTTTGAAATTAAAATTTGAATTTTTGTTGAAATTTTCAAAAAAATTTGAAATAAAGATAGAAAAGATATTTTTTGAACTAATGAAGAAAGAGAAAAACAACCAAAAGGCACAAAACTTCAAGTTTTTAAATCAAAAGACACTAATAAGAAAATAAACAACCAAAAGACACCAAACTTAAAAATTTTAAGATCAAAACAAGAAAAGAAACAAGAACAACTTGAATACCAAGAAACAACACTAAGACACTTTTTGAAAATTCAAAGGAAACAAAGAGCACACAAAGGACACCAAACTTAAGAACTGACACTAGACTCAAATAAAAGACACTATTTTTTTAAATGTTTTGAAAAGAAAGCAAGAAAATTCAAAATTTTAACAAGAACAAGAACAAAAGACTCAAAGAGAAGACAAAGATTAATAAATAAAAGAAAAGATTTTGAAAAATTTTTTGAAAAGAAACCAAAAGACTCAAAAAAAAAGTAAAAAGTACCTAATCTGAGCAACAAGATAATCCGGTAGTTTGTCATATCCGAACAATACCCGAGAACGGCGCCAAAAACTTGATGCACGAAACTGGCTCCGCACGTTTCACACAGATAGACCGGCAAGAATACCAGGTCATCCAAGTAATACCTCAGGTGAGAGAGGGTCGATCCCACGGAGAATGTTGGTTTATGCAAGCAATGGTTACCTTGCAAATCTTAGTTAGGCGGATAGAAATTATAGTTTGTCACGGAAAACGCATAAAACAAAATAAATATATAAAACGTTACTAGATAGATGAGAAATCAATTGTATGAGAATGGTTGAGGCTTCAGAGATGCTTTGTCTTTCTGGATTAACTTTTCTTACTGTCTACTTAAATAACTTTCTGAGCAATAAGTGATTAACTCATGTCCTCTCATCAAGTTAACCTCCTCCACTGTAGCAATCGACCACGTTGAGATAACTCATGTCCTCTCATTAAGCCACCTCTAGTTTTCTCACTGTAGCAGAAGATGAAGCTCTAAGCAATCCACTCCCCTTCATGATCCTACTAAAGGTGCCACAGATAAGGCAAATCTTCCAGATCAGAAAGTACTGCTTCTCTGACTTTAGACTTAATGCCTCAGAGACCTCACTTACCAATGATCAATGGGATTTCATTTCACGTATCTAAAGTTGCCCAAGTACTCTATTGGAATCTGCAATGCAATCTGTAGCTTTGGTTCAACACTATCCGGGTCAGGACTCAACGGAACCCATGTAGAACAAGGGTGATTGTCACGGGTCACATTCAATTTATAAGATGAAGAATAAAAATGCATAAGATAATAAAATTAGACATATTGAACTAGAACAGTAATATTATTGATCCATGAAACTCAGCAGCACTCCTAACATTAACCTTAGGAGGTTAGTGACTCATGCTTACAGAAAAGTAATATGGGAAACGTAAAAGTGGGCAAGAGTTCACTAACAAGGGTGAACTGTTGTATATATACTAATCTGTTAACTAAGAATTACAGAAATAAGATAAACTAGTCTTGTAGTGCGAAAATCCACTTCTGGGGCCCACTTAGTGAGTGTTTGAGCTGAGCTTGAGTGTCTTCCACGAGCTAGTACTCTTTAGGGGCGTTCAACACTGGCTTGGGACTCTCTTTTGGGCGTTGGATGCCAGCTACTCCCCTGTGGGCGCTGGATGCTAGGAATGAGGCTGGTGGCTGGCGTTGAACGCTAGTTTTGGGCCTTCATTTCCAAAGCAAAGTATAGACTATTTTATACTTCTAGAATGCTCTGGATATTAGCTTTCCATAACCGTTAAGAGTACTCTATTTAGACTTCTGTGGCTCCAGAAAAAGCTCCTTTGAGTGCATGGAGGTTGATGTAAGCATTGTCGTATAGTTAGGAATTTCACACAAAATAGTTACGTTGGTAGTATAGTTCCCAACCAACAAACAACATTCAAATAAAATTTTAAAAGTTTTGGTTGTCACAAGTATAAACCCCAATGAAATTAACCGAAGTATTCAAACCTCGGGTCGTCTCACAAGGAATTGGAATGAAGTGATCAATTATTGGCTATAAAGGACCAAGGGGGTTTGATTTGGTAAAGGGAAAGAAAATAAATGACAAGAAAAGTAAAGCAAACAATTAAAGAAAGCAAATAATGAAAAGAGACATTCATGGCAAGGATTGAGAATTAAGGCTTTCTATCCTAGTCACTAATCATAACAATGATTAACAAGAATTTATCTTATTTCGTCATCTCCAATATTGGAAGACGGTGTAAAGTTATCTTCCATGAGAGAAAGTCAAATAAGACTAGTTAATCTCAATCTGAAAGTCCTAATCAACTCACTAATTAAATTAGCAAGAGATTAGAGTCAATGGAAATAATACTAACTAACAACTCTAGATCACCAATCTAAATTGGGTATTAATGACTCAAGATTGCCCAATTTCTCCTTCCTCGCCAAGAATGCTTGAAACTCTACTCTAACATCCAACCAAGTATTTTATCAAACACTTGGAAGGCATAAAATGAAGGTTTGGTAAAATTGCAAGAATAATAAAATCTACTACTATCCAATGCAAGAAATTAACAATAGCATCTCAAATCAACAATAAAAGAACATCAAACATGAAATTGCATTAAAAGGAATCCAAATACAACACGAGCATTCATAAAAATAAAGAGAGGCATTGACGTTAAGATTTTTGCCAGTAAAGAATTTCATAAAAACATTCGCGTTGTAGATATAGTCTCTAAACCGACAGAAATCCCTTCGTACAAACGTTTTGGTTGTCACAAGTAACAACCCCCTTTTAAAATTGATAACCGAGTATTAAACCTCGGGTCGTCTTCTCAAGGAATTGCGAGGAAGGTATGTTCTTATTATTGGTTATGAGTTTGTAAATTGGGGTTTTGGAAGTAAGGTGGGAATACATTATATGACAAATAATTTAAATGGCAATTAAAAATGAATAAATACTGTAAAGCAAACTTTTGGGCAAGGTATGAGAAATTGGAGGTCCACCGTAGTTATCTCTCTCTCAACTATAAGGAAAGTTAAATCTAAACTCCACTCAGTCAACCTTTACTAAAGCAAAGGAAAGTCAAGGGACTAATTAAATTGAACTTTGAATCCTATTTATTTTCTAAGAAAAGGTTGGGATTACTTAAAGCTCCATTTTGCCTTCTCCTTCCATTTTTGTATGTTTCCTTTTTCATCCTTTAAGTCATTCAGCCTTAGAAAACCTGAGACTACTCAACACACTAATCATGGCATCGAATGGAAATAAAGGTAATTAAAACAATTAATTTTAAAGTTTAGGAAACATGTTTTTCACAATATGACATAATAAGGAAGGGAAAGTAAAATCATGCAATTAATGTGAATAAGTAGGTGAAGGATTGAATAAATCACTCAAATTAAGCACAAAAGAACTCATGAAATATGGGTTTATCAGGCATAAAAGGAAAATTAACACTACAAACTAAGAGAATTAAAGTATTAGAACAAGAAATTGTAAAGAAAACAAAATGAGAACAAGAAATTAAACCTAGATCTAAGATGCAATTAACCCTAAGAACCCTAATTCTAGAAAGAAGAGGGAGCTTTTTGATGCTAGTGAGATTGCCAATTGCTTGGGTTTAGATTTTTACACTAAAAGTGATTAACATTGCAAGCACAGACCAAACCCAACAATCGGTCACCGATCAAATTGGAAATTCACAAGATGTGTCACAACTCAAAACCAATATAAAAACCGAGAGTATTTGACTCCCAGGTCGTCTCCCAATGAATCACTTGAGGGCAATGAGTGTGCAAATTCCGATTGTGGTGATCAAGGGGTTGTTAATGAAGAAATGAACATATAAAGCAATAAAAGAACATGCAAAATTGTAATGATTGAACTAATAAAGAAATTAAAGAACCGACTATGTAATATAAACAAGTAAAGTATAAAAGAGATTACCATAGCAATGTATGAAAGATTGAAAGCATAAAAAGTGGTCTTGGCTTGGAGTGAGCTAAGGGTCCTTTCCTTGTTGGAACTACAACTATGATAATTATGATGGATTAGTCTCACTTGATCAACCCTCACATCGGAAGGTAAGTTAAATGAGCATAAGAGTGCTTAACCCACAAATCCTAAATTGTTTGCTAATTACCTTAGCAACAAATTAGCGTTAGTGGGAACAAAAATAATTAACAATCCAAGAATTGACACTAAATGTTGGACATTCCAACTCTAGGAACCCAATTGCTCACTTTACCCAAGCCAAGAGACAACAATTTAGCCTAAAACCATGTTTGACATTTTGTCAAACACTTGGTTGGCAAAAAGCTTAAACATGAGAAAAATAAGAAAAGACTTGAAATTAAAAGCAACAATTGATCTCAATCAACAAGAATAACACAAGAAAGCATGGAACAAACATCAAACGCCAAATTCATTAACAAGAAATTGAAATTGCAAAAGAGAAGTAAAATTGAACTATAACTTGAATTAGAAGAATGAGTAATGACAATGTAACTATAAAGAGTAATAACAAGAGAATACTTACAATGAAATTAGTAAAATCCAAGATCAAAAATGGAAATGGCACTTGAATGTAAAACCATAATAGAAACCCTAGTAGAGATGATGAAAAACGTAGAGAAAACTAAAACTAAAAACCTTCTACTCCTACTCCTAAACTATACTCCTAAAAGACTTCTGAAATGGGCCTCTAAAGCCCTCAAATCGCGAGTCACATGCCTTTTTAATGAAGTCATGTGCAGACACCTTTGCGGACGCATAGGCGTGTGCATTCACACACTTTGCGAAAATCCCATCCTGTGCGTACGCACAAGTACCTGTGCGCACACACAAGTACCTGTGCGCACGCACACTAGGCGATGCTTGGCTGGACGTGCGACGCGCTCGAAATGGTCCACGCGCTCTGCTTGGCTCTCATGCGTACGCACAAGAGGCTGTGCGCACGCACGCATCTCTGAACTCATCCCCTTTGATTTTTCATGTTTCCTCCTTTTTGCATGCTCTTCTTCCATTTTCTCCAACCCATTCCTACCTTATACCCCCGGAATCACTCACAAACACATCAAGGCATCGAATGGAAGGCAAATGCAATAAAATAGATCAAATTAAGAACAAAAGAGCATATTTTTATAATCACACACAATTTGGGAGGAAAGTTCAAAAGCATGCTATTCAAGGAAATAAGTGCAAGTTTATGTGATGAAATCCATTCAATTCTAACCAAAAATCATCATCAAATATGGATTTATCAATTCTCCCACACTTAAATACTAGCATGTCCTCATGCTAAACACACTCAAAGGAGATAGATGAAAGGAAAAATGACTTAGGCTATAAACTACTTAAATGTATGCAACTATCCTAAGGCTAATCACCAATATGTACTATGATGAGAGTTGGTAGAAACAAACCATGAAATTCTAATCCATCACAAGAAAGCTTTAGTGCCAATGCAAAGAGTTCATGCACTAAGATCAATGTCCAAAGAATTGAATTGAAATTTTCAAAACTATCCAATTGAAAAACTTGCAAGAAGATACAATATGAGTTGCAAGAACATAGAATTGAGCGATCGAACCCCTCACCGGATGTGTATCTACTCAATTCGCTCAGTGTTTAGTGTTTAATCACGCAATTCTCCTTTTTTTTCATGCTTTGCAAAGATTTAATGCATGAATAACAAATATCATGAGGTCTTTAGAGGGATGCTAGGGTTTTGGTAGGATGAAATATGGCTAAGTGGACTTAAAGAATTAATTCTTTGATTAGCTTGAGTGTTCACCTAATCCTATATCACCTATATACAGAAATTATTACAACCTATCTACCCATTTTCTTTTCTTTTTCTATCTCACCTCACTCATGCATTTTCTTTTCAAACATGGCATATGCATCCTTTATTTAACTCTTTATTTCATACTTTGTTATGCACAAATTTTTTTTTTAATTTGAACTATGAATGCATATGTCTTCATTAATGAAATGCACGAGTATTACCTAATTGCCAAAAATTGTTCACAATAAGTTCATGCCTCTATCACCAATGTTTTCCAAAATTCCCCAACACTTAGAATTTACATACTAATCCACTCAAGCTAATCAAAGAGTAATTCGGGGACATCAATGGTTTTCCACTTAAGGGGAGTAATGTGCTATCATCAAAACAAAAGGGAATTCATAGGCTTAAAGGGGTTCACAAAGGTACATGCAAGGGTTGGCCATATAGGTTAGTGAGTTTATCATCAAAAATGGCCTCAATCATGCTAAATGCATCCAAACACAAATATAAGACATAAAGAATCATGCAAATCAATGATCACGATAAAAAAGGAGTAATAATCACACACAAGAACAACATTATGGTTGAAAAGATGCAACCATCTATTGAAGCTCAAGACTCACAAGGTATGTTGTTCGAGCTCTTTTCCATGTTCTACAAACAAATTACTCCAAGCAAGTTGGCAAATATAATATTTCCTTCAATTCAATCAATGGTATGCCATAGAAAAAAATTTCATGAAAATTCCTTAGTGTTTCACCAACTTATTCATTATATCATGAAACATGCAAATACTAACTACTAAATATCCATAAACGATAAAGAAATATTTACAACAAACCAAATAAGATGAAATAGACATAAAACTTGAAATGAGAAATTTTACCCCCTTTGATATCATCGATCCTCCCCCACACTTAGTTTGTGCACGGTCCTCCGTGCATGCCTACGCTCCAGAAGAGTGAAGAGGGGCCACCTTCAGCTGGTGGACTTGGAAGTGAGTTGGTCAACTGTATCATACTCCTCCCCAGCTAGCTCGGATGAAGCCCTAGGAAGTGGGCCGGGGTCTCTTCCTTCTAGCCTTGCCGTTATCCACTCGAAACGCTTTTGCTCCAATTGCTCCTTGTGGTGGATGTCAGGCAAGATGTCCTTGAATAATTCTGGAAGAGGACGGAGAAAGGATAAAGTAGTTGACGAAGTTGGTAGACTTGGTGGTGGTGCTGTGGGTGTCTTTCTCTCGGAGGGTGTTGTGTTTGTTGATCTCTCCAAATCTCCCCTCGGAATGAACTTGTTGCCTCTAGGAACCCTGAACATGATGTCTCTCAGATGCCACTCTACCCCCGCTGCTGTTGCTGAATGCATCACCATTGATAGAAAAGGGACGCTAATGTTCTTCTTCTCAATCAGTTTCCATATCGATGTGCGTAATAAAGGCACAATGGCTATACTCTTTCCTTCCATGATAGCCCAAAGTAGCAACGCAGTCTTGAATCTCACATGGGTAGCATGGGTGCTGGGAATAATGTAGTTTGCCATAATTTGATACCATATACGAGCTTCGGCATTCAAATCGGAGTAAGCTATAGTTGTGGAAATAGATTTTCTCCCTTTGCCACACTCCCATGAAGCACTGACGTTAGGATTTTTGCTAGTAAAGAATTTTATAAAAATAGTCGTGTTGTAGATATAGATTCTAGACTAACAGAAATCCCTTCGTGCAAACGTTTTGGTTGTCACAAGTAACAAACCCTTTAAAATTGATAACCGAGTATTTAAACCTCAGGTCGTCTTCTCAAGAAATTGCAGGGAGGTATGTTCTTATTATTGGTTATGAAGATTGTAAATCGGGGTTTTGAAGTTTGGGCAATGGGCACAGGTATATTTAAACGACAAGTAAAATAAATTAACAATAATAAAATCTCTTGGCAAGGTATAAGAACTGGAAGTCCTATCCTAGTTATCCTTATCAATTGTGATGAGAATTAGATTTTTCTCCCACTTTGTTAACCTCTAACTACGAAGGTAAGTTAAGTGGATGAATTAATTCGAATCCTCAAGTCCCAGTCTTTCCTTGGGAAAAGTTAGAGTTATTGGATCTCAAATCAATTCTTGAAGAATTTTAATTTTCAGTCAACAATGAGTTTGACAACTCAAGAGTTACGAATTAATCAACCAAAGTCAAAAGGGAATAAAATCTAAATTAAATTAAAAGCATCAATAACATAAATAGAAGAAGGCAATCAAACTACGTTTAAACATAAATTCAAATTTAGCATGAAAGAGTTCATAAATTAAATTGGAAAAATAAATAAAAGAAATAATAAACCTGGAACTCAGAAGATGAAATCCTAATCCTAATCCTAATACTAAGAGATAGGAAAGAACCTCTCTCTCTAAAAACTACATCTAAAACTAAAATTGTGAGTAATGAAAGCTTGATGATGAATGGATGCATTCTCCCACTTTATAGCCTCTAATCTGTGTTTTTCGGGGCGAAAACTGGGTCAAAAATAGCCTAAAAATTGCCACTTGCGTATTCTGGTACGTTCAGGTCGCGGGCAAGTGACGCGGAGGCATCGCCCACGCGGCCGCGCGGATTGAAGTTCGCAGATGCGACGCGTCCGCGTGGATCACACGTTCGCATTGCCTAGCGTCAGGGCAACTATGGCATATTATATATCAAATCGAAGCCCCGGACGTTAGCTTTCCAACACAACTGGAACCGCGTCGTTTGGACCTCTATAGCTAAAGTTATAGCCGTTTTAGTGCAAAGAGGTCAGGCTGGACAGCTTAGCAGTTTCTCCAACTTCTAGTATTCCTTCCATTTTTGCATTCTTCCTTTCCATCCTCTGAGCCATTCCTGCCCTATAATATCTGAAAACACTTAACACACATATCAAGGCATCTAATGGTAATAAGAGAGGATTAAACATAGGGAACTTAAGGCCAAAGAAGCATGTTTTCAATCAAAACACATAATTAGAAAGGCAAATGTAAAACCATGCAAATAGTATGAATAAGTGGGTAAAGAGTTGATAAAATCCACTCAATTAAGCACAAGATAAATCATAAAATATGGGTTTATCAACCTCCCCACACTTAAACAATAGCATGTCCTCATGCTAAACTTAAGAGAAACTATAAAGAGATGAAGAGGAATGATAGAATGTATGAGATGCAACCTATGAATGCAACTAAATGCAAAATGTTTCTACCTACTTGGTTAAAAATAAATAAGTTCTCTAAGACAAACATAAATCAGATTTCACTAATTCAAATCATACAGTGAAAACAAGTAAACTTGTAAGAAGATAGCTCATGAAAGCAGGGAACATAGAATCAAGCATTGACCCCTCACTGGTAGTGTATATGCGCTCAAATCTCTCAAGTGTCTAGGGTCAATCGCTCTACTCTTCTCTAATCATGCTTTCTAAAACTTTGTTCTTCATCTAACCAATCAACAAATATTTAGTATACTAATGCAAACATCATGAGGTCTTTTCAGGATTGTAATGGGGCTGAGGTAAAGGTAGGGATATATATATAAGGCTAAGTGAGCTAATTAAGTGAATCCTTTATTAGTCTAAGATCTCACCTAACATATACATACTTTATAAAATTTAAAATTCTTTACCTAGCTACCCAAATTTTTTCCACTTTTGTATTATAAGCTCATATATCAAACTTATTTTTTTAACTTATCACATGTGCTCTATCTTAAGCTAACCAAAGATTCAATTGGGATATTACTTTTGTTTTTCTGCTTAAGGCTAGTGATGTGGTAAAATACATAACAAATGGGGATTAAAAGGCTCAAAGTGACTGACAAGGGTGATTTAAGGGGTAGGCTTATTTGGGATAAGTGAGCTAAAATCAAACAATGGCCTCAATCATATGCAAGCATGTAAATATATTAAATATCAGACATATAGAATGGAACAAAGCAAAGATTACAATTATAGAGAAGAAAACACACAAGAATAAAAATTTATGGTTAAATAATGTAACCATATAAATAAGCTCAAAATCTCACAGGTTGTGTGTTCTTTGGTTCAAAAATCATATTCCAAATACAACTTCAAAACAAGTTTAACACAAATTTTTCAATTTAAATTAGTGAAATACTATAAAAATTTCTTGAAAAAGAAAATATTTTTTTCAACCAAGTGGTAAAATATGCACAAAATCAAATAAATATGCAAATGCAACAACTAGCTACAAAGAAAATTTAAACATTGGTGTTGAGACAAGAAAGTACTAACCCATGGAGATCGGTATCGACCTCCCCACACTTAAAGATTGCATCGTCCTCGGTGCATGCTAAGATGTACAAGTGGATGGGCTGCTCCAACTGATGCCTTTCTCCAAAGATTGTGCAGGTGGACTTGTTTGTCTTCCCATTAAGAAGCTTTTCCTCTCCCTTCGTGGTGGCCATCTTGAAAGAAGAGGGAAAAGAAGAAAAGTAACCCAAAAATAAAGATAGAAAATAAATAAAATATGGGTGTTAATGCCAGATAATAAGGGTCTCAATTACATGGTAGCTACAACATGCAAGTGAGAAAATAGTAGAAGTACATGGCAAAGCAAGAGTGCAAAAATTTGAAACAATGGGAAAGAGAGTGCAAGATAATATAAATTCATGTCAATGCAAAATTAATACAAACATCATAAAAGAATAGCATTGACTTAAACAATATTACCCAACAGTGTAAAACAAGTCACTGAGTACCAAAATAATACCAGAAAAGACACAATAGTTGAATATGAACAAGTAACACCAATGGAAAAATAATAAATTTAGAAAACTTTATTAGCTTATAAGTCACAAAATCCTCTATTAGATGACAATTCGAAGCATTCTTTTTTAAGAAAATAAAAAGATGCACAAAATTAAAATGCAATGGAAGACAGTATGCAAATAAATTAAAGAAAATAGAATGGAGGTGAAAAAGATGAGAAGTCAAAGAAAATAAGAAAGGAAGGAGAAAGAAATAAGAAAAGATAAGAAAAATAGGGATTTGGAGAAGAAAAGATAAGATATTTGGCAAATTGGGATAAGCTGTGCGACGTAAGCGACGCGATCGCGTGGGGCATGCGGTCGCGTGACTTGCACTTATACGGATTGACGCGTTCGCGTCAGTCACGCGGTCGCGTGACACAGTTTATGCTACTAAGAAGATGAAATCCTAATCCTAATGTAAATCCTAATCCTAATCCTAATCCTATGAGAGAGGAGAGAACCTCTCTCTCTAAAAACTACATCTAAAACTAAAATTGTCAGTTATGAAAGCTTGATGATGAATGGATGCATTCCCCCACTTTATAGCCTCTAATCTGTGTTTTCCGGGCCGAAAACTGGGTCAAAAATAGCCCATAAATCGCCCCCTGCGTATTCTGGTACGTTCAGGTCGCGGGCAAGTGACGCGGAGGCGTCGCCCACACGGCCGCGCGGATTGAAGTTCGCAGATGCGACGCGTCCGTGTGGATCACGCGTTCGCATTGCCTAGCGTCAGGGCAACTATGGCATATTATATATCAAATCGAAGCCCCGGACGTTAGCTTTCCAACGCAACTGGAACCGCGTCGTTTGGACCTCTGTAGCTAAAGTTATAGCTGTTTGAGTGCGAAGAGGTCAGGCTGGACAGCTTAGCAGTTTCTCCAACTTCTAGTATTCCTTCCATTTTTGCATTCTTCCTTTCCATCCTCTGAGCCATTCCTGCCCTATAATATCTGAAAACACTTAACACACATATCAAGGCATTTAATGGTAATAAGAGAGGATTAAACATGGGAACTTAAGGCCAAAGAAGCATGTTTTCAATCAAAGCACAAAATTAGGAAGGCAAATGTAAAACCATGCAAATAGTATGAATAAGTGGGTAAAGAGTTGATAAAATCCACTCAATTAAGCACAAGATAAATCATAAAATATGGGTTTATCAAGCACCGGGATGGCCAATTCTCTCAAGAATGGGAGTCAAAGACATCCTCCCCTTGGGCACACTCGCCTTGATCCGTGAATAATCATCCTTCTTGGGCGGAATGTGGGGGATCTTCAAAATAGCTTCGAGAGCTCAGTTGGAAGTATCCAACCTCTTCCCCCAGAGGAATACCGACTCCGCTTCCCAATTTCGGTAGTTGGCGTAGAATTCTTGCACCAAGGTTTCATTAATTTCAATTGGGTCTTGCTCAAGAAACTCCCAATGAAGTGAGGTGATCCACTCATGGATGACCGGTTTGTACTTGACCGGAACCTTAAGCGTCCGTTCCCAATGAATTGACCTTTTCTCAAATTTGTCATATTGGAACTTGGCTCTCTGGTTGAGCAAGATATTCGAGTCATCACTCGGGCGATCCATGAAACATGGTCTTGATGTGCGGGTTGTAGGTTGTACAACCAGTAAAGCGACCAGTTTCTTACCCTTCTTTCGCATCCTAAAAAGAAAATAGAAAATATCAAGGTCATAGGTCAACAACAAACTTAGAATAATGAGGAAGCACTTAATAAAGTCAAGAAAATTAAATTCTTAGTTGGAAGCTTGAAGATAGTGTGATTCACATGAATGGCGGTGTGTATATTCCAATGGTGTGCGCGGTTGGAACACACACACCGGCTGCACACAATGGGAATCACACTCTTAAGGCAACTCAAAGTTCAAAGCTTTACACTAAGTGCTAAAGTTTCAACTATAAAATATAGAAATGCAAGCAACTTCAAGCAAGCACCAAAAAGAGAATTGTCAATTGTTCATCCTTAACAAGTGGTAATCACATATACAATGCTCTTAATTTGAAGCCAAAAGATGCTTGATCAAGACATCACCAAAAGTTGAACATTTGTAAAGTGATTACTGAATTTAAATTCCAAGTTGAACAATAAAACTCATATTCTACCAACACAATGCATTTACAACTAAAGTCATCCATTAGCAAGGTACACAAATGTTTGAAAATATGGGCGGTTGAACTCAAAGTATACCGACAAGGAAATGCATTGATAAAACAATTTGATCAACTAATAAAATTCACAATTGAAGGTGCACAATTCCTACAATGTGCCTAACAAAAGATAAATTGGAAGCATATGATGGCCAACTCATATGAATCAAACAAAATATTCATGAAGGCATTTTTATCAAACATGTGGTATGCAATGTGCAAGTTCATCACAGTTAAGCTCAAAAATTGATCCTAACCAACCCAATAATCAAGCAACAACACTTTGCAATACAAAGAAACAACAAAGAAAGCAACAAATTTAATCTAGGAAACATAAAAGAAATGAAAACAGTTGCAAAAATATTAACATAAAAAGAAAGGAAAAACAAAAACCTTAGGTATAGAGGTTGAAGAAAACAAGAACTAGGGAGGAACAATGGCACTTCTTATAGCCACTGCAAAATCACGGTGGTTGGGCTCGCCGGAAAAAGCACCGAAAGAGAGAACTCACCGGTGGTGAATAGAGAAAAGAGAAAAGAAAGAAAGAAAGAAAGAAAGAAAGAAAGAAAGAAAGAAAGAAAAGAGAAGAGAGGTAAGAGAAGGAGAGACAGATGGTGGTCGACGGCAGTGAGCTGACGGCGACGGTGGCCGCGGCAGGGACCGGCGGGGCAGGGCAGAGAAGAGAGAGAGTGTAGCTAGGAAGAAAAGAAGAAAAGAGAGGGGCTACCTCTCAATAGGGCAGATTGCCCTTTAAATTCCCAGAACACAACCTATGCGGGAGCACAGGGGACTGTGCGGACGCACGGAAACAAAAACTTAAGAGGGGTGCGAATGCTGCGACCAAAGAGGTTGCATTAAGGTGTGTAGGCACACAAGAGTGTGCGCGCGCACAGAGGGATATTTTTTAAATGTGTACAGAAGCAAGTGTGCGTGCGAACACAGGTCCGTGCGCACGCACAGAGGATAAGAATGGGGGAGGTTGTTCACGCGCACAAGCTGTTCCCTCGCTCCTACCAGAGGGGCTTACAATTAATGTGCGGACGCACACGTCTGTACGGTCGCACAGATGAAGCATGAAAGGGAATGTGTGCATAGGCACACAGTAGAGAAAAAGAGAGCAGCACGCATGCACAAGCCGTGCTGGCACCGGGACCAGAATGCATGTCAATGCGTGTGCGGACGCACAGGATTGTGCGTTCGTATAGATGGCAAAAAACACAGTTTTGTGCGTACGCACAGCTTGGTGCGTATGCACAGATGCCCTGTTTCAGAAATTTCTTTTCTCTTTAAAACTAAGGTTCCTAACCTTAGCACAAAAACATACCAACCCCAAATCATTCAAACAAGCAAAAATTCATAGTCCACAAGTAATTTAACTTATACAACTCAAAATTATCCAACTAAATCTAAGCTAATCATTATATCACAAGAAAACAAATACTTCAAAAAGCTATAAACAAGAGATAGAATTGGAAAAATGTCACCATGGTGGGGTGTCTCCTACCAAGAACTTTGGTTTAGAGTCCTAAGTTGGACTTACATGGCTTCATTGGTCACTTAGAAACTTCCCCGATGAGGAAAATCTCCAACTCCTTGGCTTGCTTTGGTTGAGTATGATAAAGCTTCACCCTATGACCATTAACCTTGAACTTAACTCCATTGGTAGGGTGAATCACTTGCACCACCCCATAAGGTTTGACATCCACCACTCTAAACGGCCCATCCCATCTAGATCTCAGTTTATCGGGCATCAATCGCAACCTTGAATTGTACACAAGCACTTCATCGCCTATTTTGAAGTTCATCCTCCTAATATTTTGGTCAGGGAATACCTTAGCTTTTTCCTTGTAGAACTGAGCATTCTCATATGCTTCCAACCTAAGGCATTCTAATTCATCCAATTGGAGCTTACATTCCATTCCCACCCCCTTTAATTTTGGATTGCAATTCTTCACCGCCCAATAGGCTCTATGTTGGATCTCAACTGGAAGATGGAAAGGTTTCCAAAAACCAATGCGAAAGGGGCTCATTCTGATTGGGGTCTTGTAAGCGGTCCTATTGGCCCACAATGCATCTCCCAATCTAGAAGTCCAATCCTTCCTCTGTGCGTTAACCACTTTCTCTAAGATTCTCTTGATCTCCTTATTGGATACTTCAACTTGCCCGTTGGCTTGAGGGTGATAGGCTGTGGAAACCTTATGAATGACCCCATACTTTTTCATCAATGCCTCGATTTTCCTGTTGCCAAAATGGGTTTCTTGGTCGCTCATGATTACTTGTGGCGACCCAAATCTACAAATAATATTATTTTTCAAAAATGAAACAACGGTATCAGCGTCGTCACAACGGGTAGGAATTGCTTCCACCCATTTAGAGACGTAATCTACTGCCAACAGTATGCACACAAACCCATTGGATATTTGGAAATGGCCCCATGAAATCCATGCCCAAAACATCAAAAATTTCACAAAAAATCATTAGTTGCTGGGGATCCTCATCACTTTGTAAGGTATTTCCCAATTTCTGGCATTGATGATAGGATTTGCAAAATTGGTTGGCATCCCTAAATAAAGTGGGCCACCAGAACCCACAGTCTAAAACCTTCCTAGCTGTTCGTTGCAGGCCAAAGTGACCCCCGCTCTCAGAGAAGTGGCAAAATTGAAGGATAGACTAGAACTCAGATTTTGGCACACACTTTCTAATTATTTAATCCGCCCCACGTCTCCACAGATGTGGATCATCCCAGAGATAGTATTTAGCATCACTTCTCAATTTATCTCTTTGATGCTTTGAAAATTGTGGGGGAAAAACGTGGGCGACTAAGTAATTAGCTATCAGGGCAAACCAAGGGGTGCTTTGGGATATTGCTTGCAAGGTATCTAACAGAAATGAGTTATTGATAGCAGTGGGGTCCGAAGTTAAATGTTCAAGCCGACTGAAATGGTCCACTACTAAATTTTGGGACCCACATCTATCTTTGATCTCCAAGTCAAATTCTTGTAAATGTAATATCCACCTAATGAGCCTAGGCTTTGACTTTTTCTTTTTCAGCAAATATTTCAAAGTGGCATGGTCTGAATACACCACCACTTTAGAGCCTAGCAACTAAGGTCGAAACTTGTCTAGAGCAAAAACAATAGCTAAAAGCTCTTTTTCGGTGGTGGTGTAATTCAACTAAGCCGAATTCAAAGTTTTTGATGCATATGCTATAGTGTAAGGAGCGTTACCATCACGCTGTGCTAGTGCGGCACCTACGGCGTGATTTGAGGCCTCGCACATGATCTCAAAAGGTTGATTCCAATTTGGGCCTTGCACAATAGGGGCTGTGGTTAGCGCTTCATTTAACTTGTCAAAAGCCTTTTTTCAATCTTCATCAAAATGAAATTCCACATCCTTTTGCAGTAGGAGGGAGAGAGGTAAGGCGACTTTGCTAAAATCCTTGATGAACCAACGATAAAAGCCTGCATGACCAAGGAAGGAACGGATCTCCCTTACCGAGGAGGGGTAAGGTAACCTCGAAATGACATCGATCTTAGCGGGTCGACGAAGATTTCGTCTTTAAAAAAAATATGACCCAATACTAGCTTCACCATGAAATGGCACTTTTCAAAATTCAAAACAAGGTTAGTATTGGTGCATCATTCTAGTACCCTAGCTAAGTTCCCTAAACAAGCTTCCAAGGAGATACCATACACACTAAAATCATCCATGAAGACTTCCATGCAATCCTCCAAAAGATTTGAGAAAACACTTGTCATGCACCTTTGAAACGTTGTCAGTGCGTTGCATAAGCCGAACGACATTCTCTTATACGCAAACGTTCCAAAGGGACAAGTAAAAGTAGTTTTCTCCTGATCCTCAGGAGCTCTGTGAATCTGAAAGTACCCTGTGTATCCATCTAAAAAGCAGTAATGGGATTTACCTGCCAAGCGATCAAACATTTGGTCAATGAACGGCAACGGGTAATGGTCCTTCCGTGTTGCTTGATTTAGCCGGCGGTAATCAATGCACACTCGCCAAGTATTCTGGAGTCTCGTGGCCACAAGCTCTCCACTCTCCGTCTTCACCATTGTTACTTCGGACTTCTTCGGCATACTTGAACTGGACTTACCCATTCACTGTCTGAAATAGGGTAGATGCACTACAAGAAAAAAGGCCTATGGCCACATTTTTTTCTTGCCACGCTTTAAAAGCATGGCCAAAAGTGGTCAATGGCCACGCTTTTCTGAGGGTGGCAATTGATTAGGGATTTGGGCACGCTTTTTTTGCCACGCTTAAAAAGCGTGGCGAAAGGGATCTATGGCCACGCTTTTATAAGGGTGACAATTGATTAGGAGTTTGGCCATGCTTTTTCTTGTTACGCTTAAAAGCGTGGCCATAAAGAGAAATAGAGACACTTTTAAAGCGTGGCAAAAAGTTTTTGATCTTGGCACGTTTTTAAAGCGTCCCCATATCTAATAACTCTATTAGCACCCTAGAAAAACGTGCTGAAAAGGTTCCACTAAAAAAAAGAAACTCCCTCCCAAACGCGCTACACTAAGTCACTAACTCATCAGACTTCTACTCCTTGACGCTCAGACAGAGCTCATCTACGGTGCTTGCACTTTCTCATCTGTTGGGGCTCCCTCCGTCGTCTCCCCAAACCCGTCTCTACTGGCGCTCGCACTCCCTCGACGCTCACTACTCACCGCGTCAGTTAGCCAACGGAGGTTGCCTTTCTTTCCTCCACGCCGTCAGTCTCTGCTCAGACAATTAATGTGATTGATTCAAAAATTTGAAGTTTGTTACTTTCTTGTTAAGAAAGGTTCAATCTTTAATTTCTAGAATCTTATCTTTTAGTTTCTTGTTAGTTAAGCAATTAATTTTAATTTTAAAAAATTAAATCTTTTTCAACCATATCTTTTTATCATATCTTCTTATCTTATCTTTTTATCATATCTTCTTATCTTATCTTTTCATCATATCTTTTTCAAAAATTTGATTTCAAAATATCTTATCTAACTTCTTATCTTCTTATCTTTTCAAATTTAATTTTAATATCTTTTTCAACTAACTATTTGACTTTTTGTTGGTTTCTTATCTTTTTCAAAACCACCTAACTACTTTTCTATCTCTAATTTTCGAAAATATCTCCTTCTTTTTCAAAAATTCTTTTTAATTAATTAATTATTTCAAATTTTAATTTTAATTTTAATTTCTTATCTTAATTTTCGAAAATCATTAACTCCTTTTCAAAAATATTTTCGAAAATCTCTCTCTCATCTTCTTCTATTTATTTATTTATTCACCTCTCTTCATCTCAATTCACTACCCCTATCCTCACCCTTCTGTTTGGAGTATTCTTTCTTTATCCCCTTTCTTCTTCTACTAATAATAAGGAACCTCTTTACTGTGACATAGAGAATTCCTCTTCTTTTCTTGTTTTCTTCTCTTTCATATGAGTAGGAACAAGGAAAAAGGCATTCTTGTTGAAGCTGATCCAGAACCTAAAAGGACTCTGAAGAGAAAACTAAGAGAAGCTAAATTACAATAATCCAGAGACAACCTTACTGAAATTTTCGAACAAGAAAAAGACATGGCAGCCGAACCTAACAACAATAATGTAAGGAGGATGCTTGGTGATTATACTACACCTACTTCCAAGTTTGATGGAAGAAGCATCTCAATTCCCACCATTGGAGCAAACAATTTTGAGCTGAAACCTCAACTAGTTGCTCTAATGCAACAAAACTGCAAGTTTCATGGACTTCCATCAGAAGATCCCTATCAGTTTTTAACTGAGTTCTTGCAGATCTATGAGACTGTAAAGACGAATGGAGTAGATTCTGAAGTCTACAGGCTCATGCTTTTCCCTTTTGTTGTGAGAGACAGAGTTAGAAAATGGTTGGATTCACAACCAAAAGATAGCCTGGACTCATGGGATAAGCTGGTCACGGCCTTCTTGGCTAAATTCTTCCTCCTCAAAAGATGAGCAAGCTTAGATTGGATGTTCATACATTCAAACAAAAAGATGGTGAATCCCTCTATGAAGCTTGGGAAAGATACAAGCAGCTGACCAAAAGGTGTCCTTCTGACATGCTTTCAGAATGGACCATTCTGGATATATTCTATTATGGTCTATCTGAATTCTCTAAGATATCACTAGACCATTCTGCAGGTGGATCCATTCACCTAAAGAAAACACCTGTAGAAGCTCAAGAACTTATTGACATGGTTGCAAATAACCAGTTCATGTACACTTCTGAGAGGAATTCCGTGAATAATGGGATGCCTCAGAGGAAGGGAGTTCTTGAGATTGATGCTCTGAATGCCATATTGGCTCAGAACAAAGTGTTGACTCAGCAAGTCAACAT